>NW_020949613.1:14885682-14986689 GCF_900497805.2 Vombatus ursinus | reverse complement strand
TCTATCTATCTATCTATCTATCTATCTATCTATCTATCTATCTATCTATCTATCTACCTATCTATCTATCTATCTCTTTATACATACATATAATTTTTTTCTCTCCAACTACCCCAATACTGACAAAGGTCTCATGAGTTACAAATATCATCTTTCCATGCAGGAATGTAAACAGTTCAACCTTAATAAGTCTCTTATGATTTCTTTTTCCTGTTTACCTCTTCATGTTCCACTTGAGTCTTGTATTTGAAAATCAAATTTTCTATTTAGCTCTGGTCTTTTCAACAAGAATGCTTGAAAGTCCTCTATTTCACTGAATGACCATTTTTTCCCCTGCAGGATTATACTCAGTTTTCCTGGGTAGGTGATTCTTGGTTGTAATCTTATCTCCTTTGCCCTCTGGAATATTATATTCCAAGCCCTGTGGTCCCTAATGTAGAAGCTGCTAAATCTTGTTTTATCCTGATTGCATTTCCACAATATTTGGATTGTTTCTTTCTAGCTGCTTGTAATATTTTCTCCTTCACCTGGGAACTCTGGAATGTGGCTACAATAATCCTAGGAGTTTTCCTTTGGGGATCCCTTTCAGGAGGAGATTGGTGGATTCTTTCAATTTTATTTTGCCCTCTGGTTCTAAAATATCAGGGCAGTTTTCCTTGATAATTTCTTGAAAGATTATGTCTAGGCGCTTTTTTTTTTTATCATGGCTTTCAGATAGTCCAATAATTTATATTCTCTCTCCTGGATCTATTTTCCAGGTCAGTTATTTTTTCAGTGAGATATTTCACATTGTTTTTTAATTTTTCATTCTTTTGGATTTGTTTTACAGTGTTTTGATTTCTCATAAAGTCACTAGCTTCCAATTGCTCTATTCTAATTTTTAAGGAAGTATTTTCTTCAGTAAGCTTTTGCACTTCCTTTTCCATTTGGACTATTTTGCTTTTTAAGGTATTCTTCTCTTCATTGACTTTTTGAACCTCTTTTGCAATTTGGGTTAGGCTATTTTTTAAGATGTTATTTTCTTCAGTATTTTTTTGGGTCTCCTTTAGCAAGCTGTTGACTTGTTTGTCATGATTTTCTTGCATCACTCTCATTTCTCTTCCCAGTTTTTCTTCTATTTCTCTTACTTGCTTCTCAAAATCCCTTTTGAGCTCTTCCAAGGCCTGGGACTTATTCATATTTTTCTTGGAAGCTTTGGATGTAGGAGTTTTGACTTTGTTGTCTTCTTCTGGTTGTATGTTTTGGTCTTCTTTGTCACCAAGGTAAGATAATATAGTCTGACTCTTTTTGCACTGCTTACTCATGATCCCAGTAAATTACTTGAGTTTTAAACTCTTTGTTAAGGTAAGAGTCTGCTTCCAATGTGTAGAATGTATTGTCCCAAGCTTCGTGGGTTTGTACAGCTGTTTTCAGAGATAGTTCTAGGGACCTGCAAATTTTCAGTTCTTCCAAGGTGTTATGATAAGGGGCAAGGTGTTTCCTCTCCACAACCACAGCAAGCTCCACCATGCCAGCACTCCTGCTCACCCCAGGACCCCTCCTCAGAACTGTGACCCAGATCCAAGCACAGGCAGAGCAAGAGATTCTTGACTCAGCACTGGCAAAAAGATCCCTGCAATCCCCCTCTGATCAACAACTATATTCCACCTCAGTCTGTGGGCTGGAACCTCAAGAGGCAGCCACTGCCCCTGAGGGCACGCTTAGGACTAGCGACCACAGTCACAAACTTTTCCCACTGACCTTCTAAGTTGTTTTTGGCATTCATGGGTTGAGAAGTCTGGAAACCTCCACAACTGCCCATGATTCAGTCCTCTGAGGCCTGCTCCAGGTTTGCTACTACCTTTGTGCCCATGCTGCACTGTACTCCTCTCCCTGCCTGACACGATATACCTTTCTGATCAACCATCCAGGTTATCTTGGGCTGGAAATTTGTTTCACTCTGTCTTTTTGTGGGTTCTGCTGCTTTAGAATTTCTTTAGAGCCATTTTTTACAGGTATTTGGAGGGGTTTGGGGGAGAGCTCAAGCAAGTCGCTGCTTTCACTCCACCATCTTGGCTCTTCCCCCCACAACTGTTTTTAAAGATACTTCTAGGGACCTGTAAGTGTCCAGTTCTTCCAAAGGAGTATGATCTGAGAAAAGGTGTGTTTTCTACTCTTCTGTTCTGTGCCCTGCTCTATGAGTGACCAAAAGCACTCTTTTCTGCCATGGAACTGTGACAAGGGTCTCTGCTCCCCTGTGGTCACAAGGTCTAAAATGCTAGTGCTCCTCCTTGCCCTGGGACTGCCATCTAAGACTGTGAACTGATCCAAATTTGGGGAAAGTAACAGAGTCCTGCCCCTGGTGCCAGCAAAGAGACTCCTGCAATCTCCTTCTGACTAGGTGGAGCATCTAGTCAGAGGCTGAGAGCTCCAGAAGCATCCACTGCTGCTGCTGATTCAGTCACTCCCAAAGTCTGTTCCTGTTTTGGTGAGGCTAGGTCTTTGTTGGCATGGTGTCTTCTGGACTGTGCTTCACTTTCACCCATTCTTGTATGAGACACTTTTCCTGCAAATCCTTTAAGTTGAATTTGGCTTGAAAAATTGTTTCACATCATTCTTCTCTGTGTTTTGTTTCTCCAGAATTTGTCTTGAGGCATCATTTAAAGTGATTTGGAGGAGTTTTGGGGAGAGTTCCAGTGAGTCCTGACCTTTTGTCTGACATTTTGGCTCTGTCTCTCTCATCATTTCTTCAAAGAAACCTAATGGTATTGTGGTCCAGATTTTTTTTTTTCTTCATTTTTCATTGTAAGGTTTTTTGAATCATTGACCTCATGCATATTTGTTCTCTTGTCATCTCTGGCACCAAAAATGTATATTATTGCTATTGTTTTTATTGTTGCTGCTGCTGTTATTGTTGTTGTTGCTGGTGGTGTTGGTGGTGGTAGTGGTATTTCCCTGTATTTATTGGTGAAGCCCCAGGATTTGAGTTCTATGTCTTCTGTACTCTGGGAAGTCACATGAAGCTAAGGTCTTTTCCTTTGACCTTCTGGTCTTTCTTTAGGCCTACTTATTCACCAACAACACTGAAATTCCTTGAATTTTGGATAGGGATCAGTTTGGTACTGATTCATAAATGGAGATATAAATCAGAGAAATAAGTTATGTACATAATATACAAAACAACAAAAACAAACCATATATTTAATATCCTAATATTTGGTAAGGAGAAAGACCCTAGGTATTGAGGTAGGGACTCATTATTTCATACACACACACACACACGCACACACACACACAATTGTTGTGAATATTTGACAGCAGAATGGAAGAAATTGGATTTGGACCAACATTGCATAACTCAATTTAATCTCCATTATATGGAGATTCCATATAATCTCCAAATGCATGTGTTCCTCAGATACATAAGGAGACATCTTTAATAAATTATGGAAACAAGGGAAAGGCTATGTATCAGAAGTATAGATAGGAGTAAGTTTCATGACCAAATATAGTATAGACATTATCACAGAAGATAAAATTATATTTTTATAATTTAGAATTTTAAAAAAAGCTTTTGGACATACACATCTGATAAAGCTAAGATTGAAGGGAAATAATTAACTCTGAAAAAAACTTTTTAGTAAGTTTCTTGGATAAAGATTTTATATTCAAGATATAAAAGAAACTGTTTCAAATTTATAAGAAGAAAACACAATTCCAAATTGATAGATGGTTTAGGTATATGAACAGGCAGATCTCAATGGAAAACCCAAGATCTCTACAGCCATGTGGAAAAAAATGCTCTAAATTACTCTCAAATAGAGAAATGCAAATTATACCCCACTCAGTAACAATAATGATACTAATAAAAGGAAAATCATACATGTTGAAGTGGTTGTATGAGAAAATATTATGTTCCACTATTAGTGGGCCCGTGGATGAGCACAACCATTATGTTAAGCAATTTGGAATTATTCATAAAAATTATTAAACAGTTATTATTATTTTTGTTTTTTAACCCAGCTCTATGCCACTACTATGCTCATTTACAAAAAGAAACCAAAGGCATGGAGAAAGGAGAAAGATCATTTTTGGATAAAATATTAATTTTAGCAGTTTCTTTTGTGGAGGCAAAAAAACCCAAACAAAAATAAATAAAACAACAATTGAAAACTAAAGGGATGCCCTCCAATCAAATAATGGCTGAAAGTTGTGGTAAATAAAAGTGATGGAATTCTGTTGTATTATAAGACAGGAGAAAATAGATGATTTTTTAAATGTGTAGACATAAATGAATTGATGCAAGGTGAAGTTAACAGAGTTTGGAGAACATAGAGCATTTATTCTGTAGCATCAAAATTTTGAGCACTTTTATAAAATGATAAAGAATTTATGAAATGATAAAGATAGATTAAAATTAGGAGAATGAGGTATCCAATAACAATGTCATAAACAAATAACTTTGAAAGCTGTAAGAATTGTGATCAATATAATGATCATTTATGATTCCAAAAGACTGATGGTGAAGCATGTTATCCAGTAGAGAGTAGTGATTGTTTTTTGGATGCAAAAAACAGAGGGATTAAATAAATAGATACAGATCAGATACAGATATTGATAATGGAGAAACAGATATAGAACATATATGCATATCAATCAATATAGAATTATATATTTTACTATAAGTGTATGTGTACATACATATTGTTTTTATATATCCCTGTCTGTATCTATATCTATATCTCTCAGACCTCTAAGATTTCTTCTGAGATGCTTTGATTCTGTGAATCTTCACTTCTCTATCAATTGTGAAAGAATAGAAGGAAATATCAACCTCCTTCCCCCAAAGTCTATGTAAGTTTTATGTGAATCTATGCTATTTTCTGACAAATAAGAATGAAATTTTGCTTTTACTGTAGTAATCGATTGTATTATGTTTTTGGTAAATTGAATTCAATCTCATTTCTATGTTCAATTAGACATCTCTTTAAACTCTTCTTCCCTGCTTAAGTTTCATGAAGTTAAAAATAATCCTAGACTTGGTTCCATACTGACTGAATATGTTTCTTTTATTATTATCATTAGTATTCTTAAGGAAACTAAAACTTTTTATTACATATCTTAAATTTAATCTATTCATGAAACTTCAAAAATAATGCTACAGAACAGTTTTCCTCACACATCCACCTCAGATTTTCTAGTATACCTGAGCTTAGGTTCAGTTGAATTTAGAAACACCTTCTTATATTTATAGCGATGACAAAAAAATACAATGACAACAGTGATAACAATGATGATATCAAGTATGATAATGATAATGATTGATATTCAAGATAAGTGAGAAAATAATAAGAGAATACCTGAAAATCAGAGCAACTAAGGATAAGAATGGGATAACTCAGGCATTAGTGTATTTTCCAGCAACAGCTGAATGACCACCTGTTGAATATTTTTAGGCACCATTCTTTTTCAGGTGTTTAGACTAGAAGTGTCAAACTCCAGGCCATTGGCTGGCAAAATGCAAAGTGTGGCAAACCAGATTAAAATGCAATCAGAGAGGGGGAAGCTAGGTAGCACAGTGGATAGAGCACCAGCTCTGGAGTCAGGTGGACCTGAGTTCAAATCTGGCCTGAGACACATAACACTTACTAGCTTTGTGACCCTGGGCAAGTCACTTAACTCCATTGCCTAGCCAAAAATAAAATGTAATCAGAGAATGTTTAATGAAATAAATAAAAATAAAATACAATAGAGATAATGTTAAAGTTTAAGTATAAATACAGATATTTCTATTTGAGTTTGACACTACTTGGTTAGATTGTATGATTATCTTGCCTCTTGAGGTTCCTTAACTCTGAGAATCTTTGATTCTGTGGTAAATCCTAGAGATGAGGAGGTAGAACTAAAAACAACAAGAACATGTATTTTCTCTCCCTCTCTCTCTTTTTCTCTCTCTTCCTCCCTCTCTCCCTCCCTCCTATCACATTATCACATTAGCTTTAGCTCTCACAGATTTAATCATCATTGCTATGGAAATGATAGATACACACAGGTTTGTGTGTATGTGTGTGTCATATGTGTATGTATATGTATATATGTGTATGTATGCATATATGTATTAGGTACATGTATTGAGACACAACCTCTTTACTAAGCTCCAACCCAGCATTACCTTCTGTATATTTCATATATACATATATATATATTTATAGATAGATATACATATACATATACATATATGTGTTTGTGTGTATCTCCTCTTCAACTGAATGTCAATTCTATGAAAGCAGAGGTTGGTTTGTATTTGCTTTTGAATGCCCATTGGCTAACAGTTCCTGGCATCTACTAGATGTTAAATATATTACAAAATGGTAATCATCAGAACAATCTAGTATTGGCTAAAGAATAAAGTGGCTGATCAGTAGATTAAATTAGATACATTACATATAGTAGTAAGTGATCACACTAATCTAATATTTGATAAACTCAAAGTTCTAAGCTTTGTGGGCAAGAACTTATTATTTAACAAATGTGCCAGGGAACATGGAAAGCCACGTAGAAAAAATCTAGGCAGACCAACACCTCACACCATTTATCATGATAAGGTCAAAATGACATATAATTTAGATATAAAGGTTGATGTCATCAATAAATTATGGGAGCATGGAAAAAGTTACCAATTAGATCTATTGATAAGATAAGAGCTTCTGACCAGAAATAGAAAAGATCATGGAATGAAAATTGAATGGTCTTGATTAAATGAAATTAAAAGGCTTTTTGCACAAACAAATCTAATGCAACCAAAATGAGAAAGGAAGCAGAAAACTGGAGAAAATAGCGGCAAATTTCTCTGATGAAAGCTTCATTTCTCAAAGTATAAAGAACTAAGCAAAATTTATTAAGAAAAAAAGTGGGCCATTGCCCAATTGATAAATGGTCAAGTGATATGAATAGGTAGTTTTCAGAAGAAAACATTAAAGCTAAAAAGTCACATCAAAAATTATCAAAATAATAAAAAATAGGGAGATGCAAATTAAAACAACTCTGAGGTACCACCTCATACCTAACAGATTGGCTAACATGACAGAAAATCAAAATACCAAATACTGCAGGAAAAGAAGGTAGACTAAAGTATTATTGTTAGAATTATAAACTGGTCCAATCATTTTGTAGGATAATTTGGAACTATGACCAAAGAGAAATAAAATGTACATGCCCTTTGACCCAGCAATACCACTACAAGGTCTGCATTCCAAATAGATGAAAGGAAAAGGTCCTATATGCACAAAATTATTTATAGTAATTCTTTTGGTGGTGGCATAAATCTGAGAATTAAGATGCCCATCTATTAGGGAATGACTGAAAAAGTTGTAGCATTATGATTGTCATGCAGTACTATTGTGATATGAGAAATGAAAACTGGAATGGTTTCAGAAAATCCTGGGAGATTTTTTATGAACTGATGCAAAATGAAATATACAATATTGTATACAATAACAGCAATTTTGTAACAATGATCAATTGTGAAAGACTTAGTTACCTCTGATTAATATTAGATGAGACAATTCCAAAGGATTCATAATGAAAAAAGACAAATGATGAGCTCTTAATGCAGATTAAAGCATTGTGTTTTTCTGTTTATTTTTCTTCTTTTTTTTTTTTTGCAAAATGGCTAATATGAAAATGTTTTGCATGACTATACATGTATAATGGGACTTCTCAATGAATGGAGGAGGTAATGGATGGAGGGAGAGTATTTAGAAATCAACATTTTAAAAAATGTTAAAAATAAAATAAAATATGGATAATTTAGGAATTTATATTTAAAAATAAAATTAAACATGAAATGCTAAAATACATAATTGAACATATATAGTTGACTCTAGAGCAAATGTATGATGCACTATTTCCATGCTTTTTAAACAATGTAATTAAATATTTTATTTATTTTTTTCTATTGTTTTGAGATTTTGTTAGCTCACATGTGTATTTTGAAAAAGAAAATCATGCACTAATTTCAAATACTTCATTTTCTTTGGTGTGGGTATTCCTTCTAGTGAAGCAAATTGTAATCTCTACTTAAACTTAGTAAATGACCTTCAAGAGTTGCTAAAAGTAAAAAAAAATCATTATTCTGAAATTAACATGAAGATGAGCTTCTTCAACTATAACTAGATTGGACCACAGGCCATAGTTACATAACCTATCAACTCTTTCTAAGCTTTTAAGTAGGACTTCTTACAGCTTGAGATTCAATTATAGAGCATTCAAGAGCAATGGCTTGCCTCTCCCCATCATGACTAGGCATTCATGAAGGAAATACTTAAGAATTATTTTAAGAAAGGAGAGAATAACATGTTTAATTAGTTACTCAATTTAATTAACTAATTACTCAAATATAAATAATATAAAATAATTTTTAAAATAATTTCTTATGAGCTAATAACAGTGTTACATACCTTTTAAATCTGTGACAAAACCCATCTAATTTACTGAATGTCAATGTTGGTGACTCCTTTGTTGCTTCTCATATAAACGAGAAAATGTGAATTTGGGGAGAATATTTCTTGATTCAAATCACAATTAATTGTGAAATATGCAACAGATGGTATGACTTATAATCATTCTATCAGACTAATACTGTACTGTCTACATTTCAGAATTTGCTTTTCCCCAAAGATGCTGTTGGGATAAAGCCATATTGACAGCTGGTATGTTCCTAATGTAGTTAGTTTGATATACCTCATCTATTAAATTCTGTATATTTTCCAAAATAACAGATGACAAGTACGATCGACCACCTGGGAAAAAGCTTCTTCAAGAGGAAGCTTAAAATGATCTTTTTTGATTTCTTTAGAGCTCCAAACTGCGTTTATATTTTGGGTGACATTATACCTACCAGTATATTATTTGCCTTCCTAATGTGCAGCAATTTTGAATAGAGATAGTGATAAAAAATAATCTTGGGACAACTAACAGATGCTGCCACAATTGTGATTTTAGAAAACTAGACATATTTTGTAGCTTTTTGCTTCAAGTTGAGTATTTAGGCAATGAATATGTTGCCTGGAATCTAAATTGAATTATCATTTTGATAGGAAATAGTGAATAGAGCAGGTATCTCATAAACATCTGAATAATATATGTTCATTTATTTCAGAACTCTCCACCATCATTGTAGTAGAAGTTAAAGGTATGTCTTATAATAAAATATTTATTTCACAGTGTTTTCAATTCAAATAAAATCTGTGTGTATTCTTGGCTCCAATAAGAAAACAAAATCATAGAATATCAAACTTTCAGAAAATATATGCTGTAAAAATAAACAATTTCACATTGGACTTATAGTGACAAGACTGTTGCTTTTAATAATGATGTCCATCCAACAACTGGACTATTGTACATCATATAATTATTCACATTTTATGATTTTTTTCTTCCTATATTGCAAGACTGATGCAATACTCATTCAAAACTTGTAGTACTGTGTCCATAGAAATGGAAATATTTTTCCTCTGTACACTTTTGACATATCAGAAATGGACCAATGTTGTTTTAATCTGAATTGAATGATCAGCCAGAATAATATAGGTAAATGCAAACCAAGTGGGAATATCAACCAATAATGCAAAAGCAACAGATTAGATATATGTGCTTGCCCATTGAAATTAAAATAGCGTAATGTGTTAAGCAAATTGAAACCAACTAATGACACTATCTAAAAGGTAAATAAATGAAAAAGGGTAAATAATAAAAAAGTCATAACTACCATTTATTTATGGTTAAGAGAAAAATAAACAAATTTATATAATGCTAAATGTTACCCATAATTATGAGCTTATCAAGATGTTACACTTACTTTAAGACCATACATATGATTTTAAATCTTGCCTGAAGAGAGTTATGACTATGTTTACTTCATTTTCTTGTTTCCATCATGTTGAATACTTCCAGGAATTCATGCAGGCAGTCTAGGCTACACTATCATTTTCTTATTCATAGGTCCCTTTGGAGTTATTCCCTGGATGTTTTTCTCTATGTTGTTTTCTGTCTTTGTCTTATTTCCCTCAACTGGATTATAAACTAATATAATAAGAATCGCATCTTTGCCTTCTTTCCTTCTTCCCTCCCTCCCTCCCTTCTTTCTTTTCTTTCTTCTTTCCTCCCCCATTCTTTCCTTCCTTCCTTGCTTCCTTCCTTCTTTCCTTCCTTCCTTCCTTCCTTCCTTCCTTCCTTCCTTCCTTCCTTCCTTCCTTCCTTCCTTCCTTCCTTCCATTTCACTGTGACATCTGAGTTCTTCCAAAAATGACTTCTGTAAAAATTTGGTCCTTTGAAAATAACTGACAGATACTACTATTTCTGACAATGAATCTACATTTACTTCAATTAAATTGAAAAAAAACTGAGCAAAAACCTCATAAGATAATAAATCTACAGCTGAAAGAGGCTTTATAAGTCATCTGGTTGAATACACTTGTTCGTTTTTGAAGGGACTGAGGCAGAGAAAGGATAAGTGACTTCTCCAAAGTCACAGAGGTGGTAAGTAGAAGAACTGAGATTAGAAAACAGGTCCCATGTTTTTAGGTTCATCACATATTCCTCTGCCTGTATTTGATTTACTTTTTTGTGGTACAAATTAGTGATTGTATTCTTTCTTTGTCCCTCTGATTATTGGTTCCAGTGATTATGGGATATGTTTTGTCTAGAATAGTCTTACAGTAATAAAGGCTTTTCATTTTGAAGACCTGCCTGTCTCATGACATTTTAAAAATATTTAACAAAACTTTATTCTGTGGAAGTTGCCCCTAATTATTCTTTCTTTCTGTTTTATTTTTCCTGTTAGTTTTATTGGCATTATTAACCATAATGCATCACAACTGAGTCATATGTCAAATCACGTGTTTTAGAAAGTAAAATTTTCAGTTACATTACATGTTAATTACTTAACTTCTCATGTCACAGTAATATCAACAAGAATCTAACACAGTTGAATTTTAAACTCTGAATTATGACATCAGTCCCTTTAAAAATATAAATTTCACATTAAGTCAAAATCTTAAGGAAACCTGAATAAAAAAGAAAACATCAAAAATAATAATGATACTGCCTTATCTTATTTTAGAAAATTCCTAGATGACAACCTTAGGATAAAAATAATTACCATGTTATGAAAGACATAATTAAGTTCAATCCTTGAATTAATGAGCATACAGTATATTTTCTATTTTAAATAGTATATAGTGACTTTTCTCTGAGGGACTGAAAGTGCTAAATTCATTAATAATGTAAAACCTTATTAAGATTCTATATTTACTAAGTTGCATGTGGAATACCAGTGTTTTGCATCAATTTTCAGGTAGGCAAATTGAGGGAAGGAAAGGTTAACTGTTCTACCTTGGATTACTCAGAAAACCATTATCATAAATGGAAGGCAAAGTGGATTTTTGTGACCACCAATCCTATGTGATATGCATTAGGTATACAGTTTCTTTATCTAAACTATGCTAGTTATTTTGGTTTGGGGTTTGAGATAAAATAAGAAGTATTGAAACAGTGTAATATAGCAACACTGTGTAGCAAAGCAAAGCAAAGATTATAGATGAATGCCTATGATATTGGTTGAGTTAAATAGTGCATTTCTACCCATCAATATAACACTGACACCTATATTGTCATTCCAATGTAGCTCCGATGAAGAAGGAATAGGGAATCAGATGAATGTAATATTTTAACTGCATAGACGATTCATCAAAGCTATACACACTTTTTCTCATTTGTAGCAGTCAAAATTTTCAATTCAAATTAAATCTGTGCAGTTCAAGTCATATTGAATAAGAATAGTAACAAGGATTCTTTCCAAATCATCATTTTCTTTAAACTTTTCTCCATCTACTCCATGCAATTGGATTGGTGTGCCTCAACATGCCTTTTTTATTGTATTCTTGACACAAATAGGGGCTAACATGGAGAATCTTTCCTTGGTTTTTAAATCTAAATATTTTGAAAGAAAATGTGTCCCTAGAGAAAATAAATCTTATTCAGGAGTCATTATAGAGGTTATTTAAGTATATTTCCCAGATAGTGAAAAAATGATGTAATCATGAAAGAGTGTAGTATATGATTTAACTAAGGGTTTTGATAGGCAGTACTGTATATTGTACAGGTTAGCAAGCATTTTTTAAAGTATTTTATTTTTCTACCAGTTACATGTCAAGAAAAATTTTAGCATTCATTTTTACAAGATTTTGAGTCCCAAAATTTTCTTCCTCCCCCTCTCCCCACCCTTCTTCTGAAAAATGGTAGGCAGTTTGATATAGCTTATACATGTGCCATCATATAAAAATATCTCTATATTAGTTACCATTGTGAAAGAAAAAAAAAACAGATCAAATGGGGAAAAATAACCATGAAAAAGAATAAAATAAGTGAAAAAATATAATTTCACCTGCATTCAGAGTCCATCAGTTCCTTATCTGGATATGGATAGTATTTTCCTTTGTGAGACCTTTGTACTTTTTTTATATCATTGTGTTGCTGAGAAGGGGTGAGTCATTCATGTATGACCATCATAGAATGTTTGCTGATACTGTGTTCAATGTTTTCCTGGTTCTGATCATTTCACTTTGCATCAGTTGATATGCCTTTCCAGATTTTTCTGAAATCTACTTCTTCATCATTTCTTATTGCACAATAGTATTGCATTACATTCATATACCACAGCTTGTTCAGTCATTCCCCAGTTGATGGATGTCCCCTCAATTTCAAATATTTTGCCACTACAAAAGGTCTGCTATCAATAATTTAATATGTAGGTCCTTTTTCCTTTTTTAACTATCTCTTTGGGACACAGACCTAGTAGTGGTATTGCAGAAACAAAGGTATGCAGTTTGGATGCCCTTTGGGCATAGTTCCAAATTATTCTCTGGAATGATTGGATCAGTTCACAACTCCACCAATAGTGCATTAGTGTCCCAATTTTTCAACATCTTTTACAGCATTTATCAATTTTCTTCTCTATCATATTAGTAAGTCTGTAGATGTGAAGTGTACCTCAGAATTGTTTTAATTTGCATTTCTCTTATTAAAAGTGATTTAGAGCACTTCTTCATATACCTGTAATAGCTTTGATTTCATCTGAAAGCTGTCTGTTCATATCTTTTGACCATTTATCAGTTGAGGAATCACTTGAAATCTCATAAATTTGACTCAGTTCTCTATATATTTGAGAAATGAGGCCTTTATCACAGATACTTGCTACAAAGATAGTTTCTTAGCTTCCTGCTTTCCTTCTAAATTTGTTTGCATTGGTTTTGTTTGTACCAAAGTTTTTTTTTTAATTTAATATAATCAAAATTATCTATTTTACATTTTGTAATGCTCTCTTTCTTGTTTGGTGATGAATTATTCCCTGTCCCATAGATCTGACAGGTAGAATATTCCTTGCACTTCTAATTTGCTTATGGTGTCACCTTTTATGTCAATGTCATGCAAAAGGTCTGTCATATCTCACTTTTTGAATATTCTATTTATCCCCTCGTTTCTTCCTTGTTTATTTTTGGTTGGATTTATTGAGTTCTGAGACAGGACAGCTGAGGTCCCCCACTAGTATAGTTTTGCTGTCTATTTCTTCCTGTAACTCACTTAACTTCTGCTTTAAGAATTCCGATGCTATACAACATCATGCATATATGTTTAGTATTGATATCGCTTCATTGGCTATAATACCTTTCAGCAAGATGTAGTTTCCTTCCTTTTCTCTTTTAATTTTATTTATTTTTGCTTTTACTTTGTCTGGGATCAGGATTGCTACCCCTGCTTTTATTAAATAGATTCTGCTCCAGCACCTTACCTTTACTCTGTGTGGTGTCTCTTTTAAACAACATATTGTAAGATTATGGTTTTTTGATCCACTCTGCTATTCACTTATGTTTTGTGGGAGAATTCATCACATTCACATTACATTTATGATTACTACCTGTGTATTTCCATTCATCCTATTCTTCCTCCTATCTGTCCTCTCTTTCCTTTCAATATTTTCTTTTTTACCAGTGTTTTGCTTCTGTCTACCTCCTACCCTGATCTGCTCTTCCTTTTGTCAGTCCAACTCTACCTGCCTTTACTTGATTTCCTCCCCTCCTGCTTCCCTTTCACGTAAGATAGATGTCTACATTCAACTGATTGTGCACATGGTTCCCTATTTGAGCCAAATCTGATGAGAGTAAGGTTTAATCAGTGCTCATCACCCACTCTCCCTTCTCCACTCTAATAGGTCTTTCACGCCTCTTCATGTGAAATGGTGTACTGCATTCTACTTCTCCCTTCCTACTTCACTGATTGTACTTCTCTTCCTCATACAGTATTTTTTTATGTCATTCCCTCAAATTCACCTCATACCCATACCTTCTGAATATGTATGTTTCTTCTAGCTGTATTATTACTGATACAATTTTTAAAAAGTATGAGTATCATCTTCCCATGTAGGAATGTAAAGAGTTTAGCTCTATGGAATCTGTTTTCTTTTCCCTTTTTACCTGTTTATGTTTCTCTTTGTTCTTGATATTAGAGGTCAAATTCTTCATTTTCCTCTGGTCCTCTCCTCATAAAAGCTTGAAATCCTTTTATCTCATTGAATGGCCATTTTTCCCTTGATGTAGTTCACTCAATTTTGCCAAGAAATTGATTCTTTGTTGTAATCCTAGCTCCATTGCCTTCAGCAATATCATGTTTCATGACATCTGATCCTGTAATGTTGCAGCTGCAAGTCCTGTGTAATCCTGATTGTGACTCCTTGGTATTTGAATTATTTCTTTCTGGCCACTTGCAGCATTTTTCTTTGACTTGATAGTTCTGAAATTTGACTATAATGTTCCTTGGAGCTTTTATGTTTTAATCTCTTTGCTGAGGTGATCTTTAGATTCTTTCAGTGCCTATTTTGCCCTCTGTTTCTAGGACATCAAGACAGTTTTCCTTGATAATTTCTTTAAAAAATGCTGCCCAGGTCCTCTTTTTAATTGTGGCTTTCAGGTAATCCAATGATTCTGGTGTTGTTCCTCCTAGATCTATTTTTCAGGTCAGTTATTTTTCCCTTGAGGTATTTTTTTATTTTCTTCTTTTTTTTATTCTTATGAATATTTCTGATTGATTCTTGATGTCTCATAGAGTCATTGGCTTCCACTTGCCCAATTCTAACTTTTAAGTAGTTGTTTTCCTCAATTAGCTTCTGTACTTTCTTTTCCATTTGACCAATTGTACTCTTTAAGGAGTTGTTGTCAGTGTATTTTTATATGTCCTTTTCTATTTAGCCAATTTTACTTTTTGAAGCAATTTTCCAAGATGTTGACTCTTTTTTTCATAATTATCTTACATCACTCTTTTCTATTCCCATTTTTCTTCTACCCCTCTTATTTGATTTGGAGCTTTTCCATATTTTTTTTTTCCGTGCTTGAATCCACTTTCCATTTTTCTGTGGGGTTTTTCCATAAATGTTTTGACATTGTTGTCCTCTTTTGAGTTTGTATCTTGGTCTTCTCTGTCACCATAAGAACTTTCTATGGTCAGATTGTTGGACTTTATTGTTTGTTTTTTTTGCTCACTTTTTGGTCTTTTCCCTTTCTTTTAAATTTGACCTCTGCACCCAATGTGGAAAGGGCACTGTCTCAGGCTTCTTGTGCCAGTGGCTCCAGGTCCTGGCTATTTACCTAGTGCTATGCTGATGTTCTCCTGATGCCTCTGGGAGAACTTTATGTCTTGTACTGTACTTAAGGGATGAGTGAAGGGCTTCTGGTGCTGCTGGAAGCTGTAGGGATCTTGCAGCTTACCTCCTGCTGAGCTGGGGTCCTAGTGGTCGTGTCTGACATGTGCTGGGACTTGGTAGGGTGTTTCTGTTTTTCATTGTGGCTACACTGAAGTACATGGTGGATGCCAGTTTGCCCTGGGCTGGGCTAAAGTACACAGATGTCTGGCCACCAGAAGATGTCCATCCCCCCTGGGCTGTGCTGAATTATGTAGAGATCTTGCCACTAGAGGACACCTACCCCCCTGGGGCTACACTGAAGCATGTGGTGGTACTCAGAGCTTGAGTCTGCTGGTTCTCCTGGCTATGCTAGGGCACTTGGGGGGACCTGGTGTTGGTGTTTGCCTGTTTTACAACACTGGGGTTCCAGATCTCCTGCTGATTTGCTGAGATGGGGCTTGCTGCTGGTTTCCTAGGAAACTTCTATTTGGTATACACTCTCCTTTTACCTGGGTGAGATGGACCTTTCTTGCCAATTTTCCAAGTTTCTTAGGCTAAATGATTGTTTCACCCCATCTTTTTGCAGGTTCTGCTGTTCTAGTATTTCTTTTGGGGTGCTATTTTATTGTTGTTTGGAAGTGAATGTGGGACAGTTACAATTTACTGATTATTCTGCCATCTTGGCTCCCAGAAGTCCATCCTCTACCAGGCATTTTTACCATCAATTTAGACCAAATTTATAGAACTCTCTGTGACATGTAATTAAACCTCAAATTTATTCTTGACTCTTTACAAAATTTCAACTTATTTTTCTTCCTCACCTCTCCCATCACTGCAATTCCAGGTCATTTTTCCTCAGTGTGGTCTTTTGTGACATATTTGTGAATTATATTGAATTCACTCTATGTTGATTACAGAATAAGACATGTTTCAATTTTAATCTTCTTTTATACTAAAGGATAATACATCTACAATCTATGTGAGTTGCCACTAAATGGATGGTGACATTATACCACACACTTTTCTTTTGACTGAGGTTTAATGAATTTAATAATATGAGCTAGTTTCTTATGGCAAATTTAGCTTTTTCTTGTCAAAGTATATTCTCAATTCTTACATAAGTTCATAATAGTTACCAGAAGCTACAATTTCACTCACAAATTTTCTCCTAAAATTAATACAAACATCTATGCCTCCAATATAAGTAGCTTTCTAACAGTCTAATATTCTTTCCAATGATTCCAAGTTGTGGCAAGGAGGAGAGCCACACCATTTTCAGAGATGGATAAAGGAGGAGAGAGTAAGAAGAGAGTATCAAAGAGTTCAGAGATGAATAGAAGGGGTAATTCAGGATGAATTGCACCATTTTCTCTTGTTGAAAAAGTTACAGGTAGAATTTCAGCTAAGAATGTGGACAGTGGATGTGAGAAAGTTGACTTGAAAGGATTGAACAGAAAATTGATAAGGAATAAATGAAGGATCATTTGAAAAAAAATATTTCCTTACTTCACTGAGGATCCAGTTGAAGTTGCATAAAACAAATTTATTAGCAGCAGAAAAAGAGAGTGAGATCCCTTCTAACTCCATTATTATTTTAACTCCTTTTCCCCCTTCCACAGTTCTCTTGAAATCTGACTCTTGTCCCAAAGCTAAGCAATATTTCCAGAGAGATGAGGAAAACCTCCAAATCCTAGAAGTGTTTGAGGGTCCAGGCCATTCCTCCTATCTAATGAGAGAACAGGAGCCTGAAAGCTATTTCAGTTGCAAAGTTAAATTGCAACAAAATTCATTTTAGACAGATTTTCTTTGAGCATTTCTGTCCAAACTTCCATGCCACCTCTTGGTGATAAGAATGTAACATTATAGTTGATATTTTTAATGGAAATCATTGGAACATTCTCAGATCATTACATCTGAGAGAAGACATTATTTGTTCATCTACCATATAGGTAAGAGTAATCTTTCAATTGGCCACATAGGTGGAATAGGCTGAATGTTTTAAAACTAAGTGAAATTAGGGTATTTGCTCTTCCTATAGGTTTTTTCCTGGTGTGTCCAGAGAGGGTAAAGATTCATGTTTTCCTACAGTGTCAGTGCCATGAACTGAACCAATAAGAGGAAGGAGTATCACCTTTTTCTTCTCTCTTCTTTTATATCCTTTGGACCCAAGAAATGGGCCTGGGGTTTTAGGTTTGATTTGTCTCATTTGCTCTAGGTGTTTGCTGTGGAATCCTTCCTCAACCTGGAATTAAGTCAGGATAACCTTTCAGCCAGGATTCCAGGTGTATATTCCAATCAGCCTGCCTAGCAGGGAAGCCTAGAGAAGCTAAGGTCCTTTGAATTCGAACCCAAGGCATGGAGTTGAACTTGGAGCTTGGTGATGTGTTATATAAGAACTGAGTTATGCTGTGAATCTAATGCATTCCCTTCCATTCTACACTATGGGATGATGATGGTGGAAATCATGTACCAAGCATTTGGAAAATATTTGTAGTTTTATACTTGCTATTACTTAAAAAAAAAACCCAAACTAATGTGACTGTTAAGTGGTTAAATGAAACTGGGAGGCAGGAGATCACCTTACAGTTGATGAAACACCATCACATGGTATTAGGGCCAAAGAGAGATAGCCTAGACACCCACAATCTCCTTAAAAGTGCTGAAAAAGCCTTAGGGAAGAGTAATATGTAATATACCTGGCCTTGACATAGTGGGGGCCAAGGAAGTAGTCATTCTCAACTTCTCACTTTCTTACCACTCATATCCAATCTGTTGCCAAGGCTTATAGATTTTACCTTCATTATATCCGATGGATACATCCCCTTCTTTCCTCTAGTTCTGCTACCACACCAGTGTTTCTTCATTTGAGTGGTTCCCCTCTGTTGATTATTTCCACTTTATCATGTATATACCTTATTTGATTGTACTTGTTTGCATGATGTATCTCCCTTTACCCTGTGAGTCCCTTCCTTGAGATTTTCTTTTAAACTTTCATTGTATTCTGAATTCTTAACACAGTGCTTGGTACATAGTAGACATTTAATTAATATTTATGAAGTGACTCTCTGAGCTAAGTCCATCTAGACATGTATATTCATTTTCTCTCTCTCTCTCTCTCTCTCTGTCTCTCTCTCTGTCTCTCTCTCTGTCTCTCTGTCTCTCTCACAGACACAAATAAATTTATTTGCAAGATATTCACTTTGAAAATCTGTAGTACAAAGTGCATGTTGTGCATATATGCACTCACACCAAATATACATTCACTCACACTTACACCTGAAAATTTGTGGTAAAGCGAAGAGAGGAAAACCTTTATAGTCAGGAATATCTAGTGATTGTGTCACTTTGAGAAAGTCATTTATCAATCCCTGGGGCATCTCTGTGAGATCCTGAGTGGTAACACAGCTGCTGACTTGATTGAATTGGTAGTGGGGATTTCCTCACTAAAAGTTTCCAACAGCAATATTGACACATTGTAACACAACTTTAATTTTTCAAGGATCTATGACTTCAGCTGATGGAATACCCTCTGTATCCTGCAAATCACAACTTCTTCTATAGCAGTGGTGTCAAATTCAAATAGAAACATCCTTATGGGTCAAATATTTTCTTTGAGAATTGCAAATTAACATTATATTGTAATGTATTTTTTTAAATGTAAACACTTCCCAGTTGCATTTTGTTTTGGCCCACTTACTTGTCTTGTGACCCCCCTGTACATGTAGAGCTTATATCAGATTTCACATCATCTGGGGGAAGGAGGTGTGGAGGAAAGGGGAGAAAATTTAAAACTCAAAAACTTTTGGAAGTGATTGTTGAAAACTATGAATAAATTAATAAAAATTGAAAATTGAAAAAGAATAAAATGTTTGGGATGTAAGACAAGGCTTTGCTTGACATAAAATAAATGCAACCTGAAAGCAGGATGCCATATTCATAAAGAATATGTTCTTATATAGTACAACAATTGGGCATTTCAGTGGAAATAGAGAAAATGAATAAGCCTTATAAACTTAAATTTAACTTAAAATTTTCTGAAAAGAGAGCATTACTAAACTGTTAAGGTGAACTGACAATCCCATTAATTTGAATACTGCTTTTGTAAAGTTATCTATAACACACACAAATAATTGGTAGATAATAATAGTTAACATTTTTATAGTAGTTTAAAGTTTGCAAATCAATTGAGAAATATCTCATTTTATCATTACTACCCTAGGAAATAGGTAATATTGTACCAATTTTCCACTTGAGGAAACTGAGGCAGACATAGTTCAGTGAATTTTTATCATAGAGATAGTAAACACTTGAGGTTCAATCTGAACTGAGGACTTCCTCCCTCCATGTCCAGCAGTCTATTCACTGAGCCACCCAGCTGCCTGATGATATAGAGAGATTAGATAGATAGACAGATAGAAAGACAGATAGATATTAGGTATAGATAGGTGGACAAATATGAAATTTAACCCAAATATCACAGTCAAATTTTAATGTCAGAATATTCTTAGTTATTGATTGAGCATTGATTTCTTGGAATGAGCAGAGCATGCTTGTAATATATAATAAAAGAGAAAAACAGAATCCACTCAGTCATTTAAAAATCTAACATTAGCTTGCATTGTTTCAATGTAACAAATGTGCTGTTGGATATGACAAGTTCAAGATTCCATCTCTGCAGCACCCTTTCTACTAACTGACTTAACAATTGCTTGATTTATTTGAAACATAATCTAGAAAACTGAAGATTTGAAACTCAGTATTATATTACACAATGAATAAAGAGATCACATACAATTCTATCTTTAAGAAACAACAGAAAAAGTTTGACTTGCACAAAAACAAGACATAGGAAAAGAAACTTGCATGGTATTCTTTCCCTGTCATGTAAAATAGATCTGGTTTTTAAAAATTATTTGAGTTTTAGTCAAACATTTGAGTAACCAGTGTCATTTAACAAATATTAAAAATAGATATTTCAATCAATTGACAAGCATTTGTTAAGCAACTACTATGTGAGAAGCTCTGAGATAGGAGCTAGAAATGAAAAGACATATAGGAAATCATCCTTGTACTGAAGAAGCTTACATTCTGTGAGAACCATTTTTGTTCTAATTGCTTTCCACATTAGTAGGAAGGTTGATAAAATGTAAGTAAATTAAAGATAATAGAATTGAGCTAAAATTAAATAGTTTATAGTAAATTTCAAAATAGTTTATGGTAAATATTCAAATAGTTTATAGTAAAATTAAATAATTCACTTAATTAAATAGTTTATTCATCAAGCAATATAATTTTGATCAGATTTGGCTAACATGACAAAACAGAAAAATGATAAATGTTGGAAAAGATGTGGGAAAATTGGAACACTAATACATTATTGGTAAAATTGTGAACTGATCCAACAATTCTGGAGAGCAGTTTGGACCTATGTCCAAAGAGGTATAAAACTATGCATACCCTTTGACCTAGCAGTACAACTTCTTGGGCTGTATCCAAAAGAGATCATAGAAGTGAAAAAAGGGCCCACATGTACAAAAATGTTTATAGCAGCTCTTTTTGTGGTGGCAAAGAATTGGAAATTAAGAGAGTGCCTATCAATTGCAAAATGACTGAACAAGTTGTGTTATATGAATGTAATGGATATTGTTCCATAAGAAATGATGAGCAAACAGACTTCAAAGAAATCTGGAAAGACTTACATGAACTGATGCTGAGTGAAGTGAGCAGAAACAAAACATTGTACAAAATAACAGCAACATTGTGTGATGACCAACTTTGATAGACTTAACTCCTTTCAGCAATACAAGGATCTAATAAAATTCCCTAAGACTCTTGATGGAAAATGTTATCCACATCCAGAGAAAGAACTATGGCATCTGAATGTAGATTGAAGCATATGATTCTCATTCTCTTTCTCTCCCTCTCCCTCCCTCCCTCTTCCTCTCTGTTACTTTTCTTGTGTTTTTCCCCGTTTGGTTCTAATTCTTCTAATTCTTCATGTCTAATTAAAGACAACTAATGTATAAATATGTTTTATTTGATTGTACATGTATAGTCTATATCAAATTGTACAACATCTTGGAGTGAGGGGCGGGAGGAGGAGAAAATTTGGAACCTAAAATCTTTTAGAAGTAAATGTTGAGAACTGAAAACAAATACATAAATTATAGATAGATAGATAGATAGATAGATAGATAGATAGACAGACAGACATATGTAGGTTTCTTTTATTGGCATTTAAAGCAACTTGACATCATACCAGTAATAGTCTTTGCTAAAAGAAACAGTGAAATATCAAAGACGTTCAAATTTTGTGGAATTAAAAAAAAATCAGAGTGAGAAGGGGAAAATGTGCTTCTTTAAATTTGAACTGTAACTAATTATAAATTTAAAAACATATCTCTTAAGTATGTACTTTTTTTTTGGTGTGGAGAAGAACTACAGGTACTTTTACCTAGACATGTGACAGTTACATTTGGTGACATCAGGCTTTCTGGGTGAAAAATAAAATTTCCTCTAAAGTTAGTTAAAATTTAAATTTCATAGTGTCAAATAATTAATTTCCATATCTTGCCCCATTAATTCCTACTCTGTTTTAAAAATAATTTATTTAAAGTTGGAAAGTTCCTTAGTCATCATCCAGTTCTTCCTTATCATTTTATAGAAGTGAAACTGAGGCCCAAAGTGATTAAGTGATGTAATCAAGGTCACACAGCTTGAGATAGCACTCAATGCACAAAAGTTCTAACTCCAAATCCAGGGATTTTCTCATTACACAAAAGTGGCTCAAATTCATTTTGGTAGTTTTGCCTGACACATACAAAAATTGCAAACATTCATAAAAATAGCATAACATGACAATAATGCAAACATTACTCTAGCATGTCACTGCCTGATTATATCTATACACTTCTATAAAAATAGTGATGTTCTCAGATGCTAGGTTGATGATTAAAGATGAAATTTATATATGTCTCCTAAATTGAGATTGCTGGCATAGAAAAATAATAGGAAAACAATCAATTATTTTTTAATTATTTTATTATTTTTTTTATTCCTTTTAAATCTAGCTTTCTTTCCTTTTCCTTACTGCTATAAGAAAATACTGTGCTGTTATTTATGCAGTAACAAATCACATCTGGAGTTTTTGTTGAGGTCTTTATGTTTTATTTCCCCCAAAAATAAATCCATTCTAGTCATTTTGTTTCAGTTAGAAAAAAATAACAGTTTTGACACATGAAGAGGAAAAATAATAAGCGAAGCCTCATTATGTAGTAAACACCTAGTGATTAATATAGATTTTAATTTTCACATCAAGTTTCTGAATCCAAATTTCTGATATTTGAAACATCCATGATTTATTAATGACTTTGTAAAAAATGTATGCCTGCTTAATTTAGAATCATTCAAATTAAAAGCAATGGCTCATTTTTTTAAAATCAAAAGTTCATACATTTTTAAAAATCATGTATTTGAAGAATCTTTAAAAAAAAAACAAGATTGCACTAGCTTTCATGCTGAATTTTTACCTGCTTAAGTATATCCAAATAACAAATACTTAAGTTTGGCAGTAGTTTGGTAGTGCGAATGAGTGTACAGACATGAGGGAGCCAAGTTAAACTAGGCAAATAGCATTACATTTCTACATCAGAAGTGGATTCTTGGCTCAAGGCTTCATGTTTCTGAGGCTAGAATAAACACACTATTATGATAATTTACAAAATGCAATTATACTGGTATAATAAAATATTAACTGACATTGGGCAAAATGACATATTCTGACATATTTAAGAATAACTGATTCATGTTTTCTACATTATTATAATTCAATCTGACATGAATTAGCCAAAAACTTGGACTATTTGTTTTACCAATCTTTGAACATTTTTTTTAATGAATCTTATTTCTTAAAACAAGAATACCTTTCAAACTCTGTTTGGAAAAATGCTGATATTTTCAGTTCTTATAAACCTGAAACTAGTTTGTTAATATGACAACAATATTGTATTTAAGGGCATTTGAAAATAAGAAAAAAAACTTGTTTATTAATTCATCCAACACTGTAAAAGCAAATGTTTTCAAAAAATAGTACTCTATTCATACAGAATTTACTTTAATGATTTTCTAGGTATCATTCAATCCCAATCCCAAGTAAGAATGAACAGTAATCACTTCTTGGTAACTTCTAGAGATATACTTGTCCATCTCAGGAATTATCAAGCCCAGCACTTAGGTCTGCTTGAACAACGTCATATTGGTGGGATGAAACATGATATTTGATTATTCTTTTATTTAGTGTAGAATTTTATTAGATAATTTTTATTCAGATTTACTAAAAAAAAATCTGAAGTACTAAAAGAATATCAGAATATGACTTTATTTTCAATTTTAATCACTTATATGTATGTTAAGTGTGAGCTAACACATCTTTCATTTTGGTTAATTTTGGATTCTTTATTTTGACTACTGATATATAGACAAATGTTCAGACCACAGATTATCTGTTATTCATATGTCAAGCACAGCTGGCAATGTGGAAAGACTTTTGGTACCTTCTCTAAATTTGCTGTACATCAGAGAACTCATATTGGACTTAAGTCATAGGAATCTAATTAGTGTAGTAATAACTTTTTTTGGACCACAGGTCTAATGATATTTCAGAAAATACATTATATAGACAAAACTATATAAATGTAATATTTTTATTATTAAAAAGTTCACATGAAGACTTCTGGGAGGCAAGATGGTGGAGTAATGAGTTAATCACCTTAACTCTCCCATGTTCACCTCCAAATAACCATAAAATAGCATGCCCAGACAAATACAGCAACAACAGAACCAGCAGGAGGGCAAGTTGAAAAATCTTTGAAACCAAGAAACTTGTAAGATTGGCAGGAGAGGTCTGTCTCACTTGGGTGGAGGTTGAATGCAGGAATGGTTACACAATTTAGATATTAAGGCTGAAAGTATAAGCAAACTAGGAAACAAAAAACACTTTACTTGTCAGATTTATGGAGAATGGAAGAATTTATGACCAAACAAGTGATAATGAACATTATGATGAAATGAAAGATGGATAACTTTGATTACATTTAATCACATGTTATTTACATTATAGTGAAAGATTTTTGCACAAGCAAAGTCAATGCAACTAAGATTAGAAGGGAAGCAGAAAGCTGGGAAAGAATTTTTGCAACCAGCATCTTATAAAGACCTCATTTCTAAAAGACATAGAGAAGTGAGTCAACTTTATAAGAATACAAGACATTCCCCAGTTGATAAATGGTCAAAGGATATGAACAGGCAGTTTTGAAATGAAATTAAAGCTATCTATAGTCATATGGAAAAATACTCTAAATCACTATTGGTTAGAGAAATGCAAATCAACTCTGAGGTACCATATGATACCTATCAGATTGGCTAACATGACAAAACAGGAAAATAATAAACGTTGGAGAAGATTGGGAAAATTGGAAAATTTATGCATTGTTGGTCGAGTTGTGAACTGCTACAACCATTCTGGAGAGCAATTTGGAACTATGCCCAAAGGGCAATAAAATGTGTATACCTTTTGATCCAGCAATACCACTTCTAGGGCTATATTCCAAAGAAACCATAAAAATTGGGAAAAGGCCCACATGTGCAAATATTCTTATAGCAACTCTTTTTAAAGTGGTGGCCAAGATTTGGAACATCATAAAAAGGGAAAAGGACCTATATATTCAAAAATATTTAGAGCAGCCCCTTTCATGGTGGCAAAATATTTGAAATTGAGGGGTTACCCATCAATTGGGGATTAGCTGAACAATCTGTGGTGTATGAATGGAATAGAATACTATTATGGAATAAGAAATAATGAACAGGCAGATTTCAGAAAATTCTGGAAAGACTTGTATGAACTGATGCAAAGTGGAACGAGAAGAACTAGGTAAATACTGTACACAGTTTCAGCAACATTGTTTGATGATCAACTATGAATGATTCAGCTTGTCTCAGAAACACAATGATCCAAGACAAAATACAATGGACTCACAAAGGAAAATATTATCCATATCCAGATAAAATAATGATGGGCTCTGAATACATATTCAAGCATAGTTTTTTTTTATCTACTGTATTCTTTTTCACATTTTTAATTCCTTTTCATGTTTTTCTTATTTATGACTGTGAGTAATACAGAAATATGTTCTACATGATAGTCCATGTAAAACCTATATCAAATTGTCTCTCATTTTTGGAAGAGGAGAGGGGAAGGAAGAAGAAAAATTTTGAGCTCAAAATGTAAAAATGAATGTTAAAATTGTCTTGACATGTAACTTGGGAAAAATAAAATGCTATTTAAAAAAGTTCACATGAGAAAAGTATAGCATTTGTTACATAGTGGAACTTATGTTCTTCAATGCTAAATTTTTCTGTAGTGAAAGAAATTTAAAACATCATTGTAAATGTCCATAATCTTAGAAAAAAATCCCACAGTAACCTTGATGTAAATTGCACTCTGTCCATCTACCTACTCATTTCTCTGCTAGAATCTGGACTCTACCCCTAGGATATTAGTTTCTGGAAAGTGAAATTTTATCTTATTATTCCTGTTAATTTTCATGCCATTTTGACAGTTTCTTCCCTCTCCCTCTATGTGTTTCCCCCCACCAGTAGAATATAAGCATTTGTCTTTGTAGCTTCAAATTGTATCCCCATCAATAATGAAAGTTCCTAATACAGAGAAAATATTTAATAAAAGTTTTTCAAAAATAAATTTATTAATCCATATTAATGCAAAACTCTATTTGCTTAGTATCTGTTATCATTCAAACATATTAACTTCAATGGAAGTAATTGTATAACTATTTTCCAGTTTCTCACTATAATTCTGCATTAAAGTTATATGGCTCTTTCATTTTCCCTCAGATGATTATATTTAATGTATATTACAGTCTTCTGGTAATTCTAATTAATTAATTAGTTAGCTTGCTTATTTACTTTCATTATTCTAAAAGGTCTTTCTGTATTTATTTACAAAAGTATATCTGATAATCTTAATTATTTTATAACACTCTTTTATATTATTGTACCACAATTCATTTAACCATTCCTTTATTGTTCTACATTTGGGATGTTTCCAGTTTCTTACAATTATAGATAATGCTGCTGAGAACATGTCTCAATGGACTGCTCTTGTTTTGTTTGTTTTTTATAAGACTGTCTAGGTTTTAATAATCTTGACAAAGGAATTATTTTCAAAGGATTTTTTTTGAAGGAAGAGGCAACATTTATTTTTCACTTTTGTATTGAGTTCTAGAAATACACAATTTGTAATTGTGCCAGTAATAAATGAGTATGCTTACTGTGCCATTACCCCAACAACTCTTTTTCATTGTTTTTATTTATTTTTCAATATTGATAGATATAAGGTGGTATTTCAAGTGCTTATTAACTATTTTTTCTTAAAAGTGATTATTATAATTTGATCATTTAACTTTGCATATTAGGAGTTAGCACTGTGAATTTTTTAAAAGAAGTACTCTAAGTATTTTAGATGTCAAACAAATTTTATCTTTCATTTTTGTCTTAAATATTTAAATATTTTTATTTTCCTTTTATATTTCCATTATATTGTTAATTTTAACATATTGTAATCCAGTAAATGTTTTATAACTAGTGATGTTTTTTATTTGTTGTGTTGAAAAAGGATTTATTTCCCTCCAAAATTTTAAAAATAAAACTAAAAACCCACAAAAAATACCACTTTCTCCCATATTTTTAGGGTTGCTTTTCATGTTTAAGTTGCTTTGACATAGCCTTATCTTTCCAGGCTTCTTACACCATACTCATACCAACATGCAAGGTCCAATAACACTGGCCACTCTGGTGTCCCTTACAAGACATTATATCCCTGATGGTGCATTTTTTTTCTGGTTTTCCTTTATGCCTACAATTCTCTCCCTCCTCATTTTTGCCTCTGAGTTCCCTGACTTTCTTCATGTCCCAGCTGAAATCCCTTCTTCAACAAGAACTATTTCCTTACCACCCATAATTCTAGTGCCTTATCTCTGATTTATGCTCTATATGTCTTCTTTACATGCAGGTATTTTCAAATTGTCTACCCAATTAGACTTTGAGTTCTTTAATGACAGGGCTTATCTCTTGCTTTTCTTTGTGTCAACAGCCCTTAAGACAGTGTCTTGCACATTTTGGACCCTTGATACATTCTTGTTTATTGACTGACATATATCTGAATTCACCCTCTCTTTTTTGTTTCATCCTTCAATGAGACAATCCATCTACTTTTTTAAAAACTGATATCTTCTACATATGTTTTTTCACATTCCTTTTCCCTTTTCTTCAAACCCTTCTTCAACTATGATAATCTACAGGTAATTAATAATAAGATAGGGAGATATTGAGGATCAGAGAGAATGAAATTATGTTTAACTATGATAGTGAAGTATATGGATTGGGTAGGCTAAAGTGGACCAGCCTGCCCTCCAAGCTTGCTTCATTAAGAAAAGAGAAAAGGTCAATGGCAATTCTGGCACCCTAGCATGTGTTGCACACTTAGTCTATGATTCATGAACATGTATCTTGCCTACAGATATGCCCAATTCCTCTAATCCTAAACAACTAAAGAGATGAGCAAAACAAAATAAACTAAAAAAAAACTTTGCTACAAGCTACATTACAGTCAAGAATATCCCTGTATCCCTTCTACCTTTCACAGGACCCATTAAGCCCTCCCAAATCAGTTTGTTCATTTCCTTTTTTCTCATTGCTCAACCTTTGCAACAATCAAGCTCCTAAAACTCATCATCAAATGAAACTATTTTCTCCATACTTGCATTGATTATTTAGTTACTTTTGGTTTTTAGCCTTCTTAAAAGGATTTTACTGTGTAGCCATTAAGATTGGAATGCATTGGGGGTTGTGGTAATTATTTAATGAATGTTATCTCTTCATTGAGATTGGCCTATTTAAATTACCCATTTTTTGTCTTCAAGTTCAGGCAACTTATATTTTGTAGAGAGGCATTTATTACCTTCAAAAATTCTATATGATAGATTGTAACAATGTATAATATGCCTAATAATATTCTCTAATTCTTTTGTGTTTTTGTGACTTCATCTCCTTTTCTAAGTTTCATGATTTATATTTCTTTTCATTTTAAAATACATTATATTTGTTAATGGCTTCTCACTTTTATTGGCTTTGTTTTCAAATGTCAACTTTAGTGACCAAAATGAAGTAAGATTTAACAATGCTTATTTATTGACTTTTTTGTTTAACAAATAATTTCTTCATTCACTTTCTTTTAATAATCTTAAAAATCTTTCTCTTAAAAATCTTATTCTTTAGTCTTTTTCTTTGAATTTTTGCCATGTTTCTTTTCTTTTGCATTTAAATTCAAGAATAATTCATAAATATGTAACAGAATTATAATCATTATTATTTAGAACAAGTATAAATCTGACTTTCAGTTATAGACCTTCCTTAGAGGAAACCACCTACCTTATAAAACAAACAATTTTATTTCTAGGTGGTTTCCTCACTCAAAAAATGTGACTTTATGCAATTTCTACATGGACAATATGTAATAATCTAGAAATACCTAACACATTTTTATCAATTATTGTTTGGGTAACATGTATATTTAAATCTTCAGAGACAATAGTTTTCCATTACTTGTAGGATCCCAAAAAATATTATCATGAGCCAATCAATCTGAGATCCCATTAACTAAGTATTTTCATCAATGATACAGATTAAGCATATGTGATTATTTTGAAAACTTAATTACCAAGATGGGATTTAAAATAGTTAAATATAACAAATATTATGCAATACTGTACTAGAAATTTGAGCTATAGCAATAAGAGAAGAAAAATAAATTGAAGGCATTAGAATGTTCAATGAAGAAATAAAATTATCACTCTTTGCATATAATATGATGGTATTGTTGTGATATGACAAAAACCTGTGAGGAAGAGAAACTGACTCACAAAGTTATGAGTATGATCATTTTATTAGTAAGGCTAGCATTTGCCAACAAAGTGAGATCTCAAACCCATCAGTGACTAAGAATGTCTTAAAGGAGAAAGAGAAATATTTTATAAGATTGGTTACATAAGATTCAGTGGTGCTAAGCTAGGATAGTGATTGGTCTACAGTAGAGGTAGAATAAAAGTACAAGGTGAGTTTACACTTGGCATAATCATGTTGACTTGCAAAAAGGAAATTTGAAAGTCCAGAACAATGGGGAAAACAGGTTTAGTCAATATTCTCTGGAAAGTCCTATGTTAGGAAACCCCACATACCAGAGGACTCAGTATTAGCTTGTGACCAGGCACAGCATCTTATGAAAATGTGGACTCATCTCCTTTCCTTCCTTTTTGGTTAACATAAAGTCAAGGTTGTAGCCCAGAAAAATGAGGAAGTTAGGCTCTAATAAAGAAGTCAAACTATTTTATAGACTCTGATGTTATGATGTCAAACTGTCTTTTAAAATAAAATTAATTCGGAGATTTCCACTTCCAGAAACCAAGATGGCAGAGTAGAAGTAAGTCACTCTCACCATTCCTTATTAATCTCTTAAAGCCCAGAATATTTTGCCCCAGGAAAAACCCTGGAACAACTGAACCAGCAGAAAAATGGGGTGCAGCAGTCTTGTAGCTCAGGAAGCTGCAGGGATTAACAGGAAAGGAGCCTCTTGTCTTGAGTGGGGGGAGAAGTACTGAAAGGGAGGCATCCCAGGAACCTGGGATGGAAAGCCATACCTCAGTATACTAGAGGTAGATCCTAAACCCCAGTTGGTGAAGCAGGCAAACACCAACACCAGGAATCCTGAGTGCCTCACTATGGAAAGGGGAACCAATAGAAACTGGCTCAGAAAACCACCACAAGTCTCAGCATTCCCCAGTAGCCAAGTCTCCCAGTGCCTCATCAAAACTCTGGGAAGCACTTGAAAGGGGAAAGCCCAGGTGGAGAAATATCCTGCACCAGTGAAACGTCAATCTGAAAAGAACTGAAGAAAGTGAAAGGAAAGGTCCTGGTTAGCAGCCAAACTCTAGGGGCCAGACTACCCAATCCTATCCCTAGAGTTCCAGTGTTGCTGATTCCCGCCCAACACCAGGTAAACTGTCAGAACCCTACAGTCTCCTACTGCTAGCATCTGAGACCCCAGCACACAAAGCCAGTGACCAAACCCTGGCTTCCCAACACAAGAAGATTGGGTCAGGGCCACCTGCTCCCCAGCAGGAGAGATGATTCTTTTTTTATTTTCTTTTTTTCTTTCTTTTTTATTTTTTTATTTTTATTAATTTATTTTGATATATCACTTCCATATGCTTTTGAGTTTAAAATTTTTCTCCCCCTTCCTCCCCACCACCCTCCCCAAGATGACACACAATCTGATATAGGCTATACATATACATTCCTATTGAACATATTTTCACATTAGTGATGTTGTAAGTAAAAATTAGAACCAATAGGAGGAACCACCAGAAAGAGGAAACAAAACTCAACAGAAGAAAAAGAAAATATCAATTCAAATTCCATAGATCTTTCTTTGGATGTGGATAGCATTTCCCATCATGAGGCCTTTGGAGATGTCTTAGATCCTTGTATTGCTGGGAAGGGTTAAGTTTATCAACATTAGTCATCACATGAAGTGGCTGTTGCTGTGTTCTCCTACTTCTACTCACTACACTCAGCATCAGGCCATGTAAGTCTTTCCAGGTTTTTTTTAAGTCAGCCTGTTTATCATTTCTTATAGCACAATAGTATTACATTACATTCATATGGCACAACTTACTCAGCCATTCCCCAATTGCTGGGCATCTTCTCAATTTCCAATTCTTTGCTACCACAAAAAGAGCTGCTATAAATATTTTTGTACCTGTGGGTCCTTTTCCTATTTGTGTGATCTCTTTGGGATATAGCCCTAGAAGTGCTATTGCTGGGTCAAAGTGTATGCACATTTTTATAACCCTGTGGGTATAGTTCCAGATTGCTCTCCAAAATGGTGGGATCATTTCACAACTCCACCAACAATGCATTAGTGTTCCAATTTTCCCACATCTTCTCTAATCAATAGTGATTTAGAGCATTTTTTCATATGACTATATATGGCTTTAATTTCTTCATCTGAGAACTGTCTGTTCATATCCTTTGATCATTTATAAATTGGGGAATGGCTTATATTCTTATAAATTTGACTTAATTCCCTATATATTTTAGAAATGAGGCCCTTTTCAGAGACACCGGTTGTAAAAATTCTTTCCCAATTTTCTACCTTCCTTCCAATCTTGGTTGCATTGTCTTTATTTGTGCAAAAATCTTTTCAATTTAATAAAATCAAAGTTATCCATTTCCCTTTTTGTAATGTTCTCTGTCTCCTGTTTGGTCATGAATTCTTCTTTCCTCCATAGATTTGAGAAGTAAACTATTCCTTGCTCGCCCAGTTTTCTTATAATATCAGCCTTTATATCTAAATCATGAATCTATTTTCATTTTATTTTGCTATATGGTGTGAGAATTTGATCTATGCCTAGTTTCTGCCATACTCTTTTCCAGTTTTCCCAGCAGTTTTTTTTTCAAAGAGTGGGTTTTTATCCCAGAAGCTGGGGTCTTTGGGTCTATCACATAATAGATTACTATAGTCATTGACTACTGTGTCTTGCATATTTAACCTATTCCCCTGATCCACCAGTTTATTTCTTACCCAGTACCAAACAGTTTTGATGATTGCTGCTTTATAATACAATTTAAGATCTGGAATAGCTAGGTCACCCTCCCCTGCATTTCTTTTTATTAGTTCCCTTAATATTCTGGACCTTTTGTTCTTCCAAATGAATCTTGTTATTATTTTTTCTAATCCTATAAAATAATTTTTTGGTAGTTTGATTGGTATGGCACTGAATAAGTAAATCAGCTTAGGTAGAATTGTCATTTTTATTGTATTAGCTCAGCCTACCCATGAGCAACTAATGTTTTTCCACTTATTTAGATCTGACTTTATGTGAAAAGAGTTTTGTAATTGTGTTCATAGAGTTCCTGGGATTGTTTAGGTAGGTAGACTCCTAAATGTTTTATAATGTCTACAGTAAGTTAAATGGAATTTCTCTTTCTATCTCTTGCTGTGGACTTTGTTGGTAATATATAGAAATGCCAATGATTTATGTGGATTTATTTAATATACTACGCTAAAGTTGTTTATTATTTCAAGTAGTTTTTTACTTGATTCTCTAGGATTCTCTAAGTATAGTACCATGTCATCTGCAAAGAGTGATAGCTTTGCTTCTTATTTGCCTATTCTAATAAGTTCAATTTTTTTTCTTCTCTTATTGCTAAAGCTAATGTTTCCAGTACAATATTGAACAACAATGGTGATAATGTACATCCTTGTCTCACACCTGATCTTATTGGGAATGCTTCTAGCTTATCCCCATTACATATAATAATTATTGAAGGTTTTAAGTAGATGCTATTTATTACTTTAAGGAAGACTCCATTCACACTTATGTTTGTGTTTTTAATAGGAATGGGTGTTGTATTTTGTCAAAAGTTTTTTTTTTCATCTATTGAGATGATCATATGATTTCTGTTAGTTTTGGTGTTGATATGATCAATTATGCTGATAGTTTTCCTGATAGTGAACCAGCTCTGCATTCCTGGTATAGTCATAGTGTCATAGTGTACTGTTCTTGTGATAAGTTGCTGTAATCTATTTGCTAATATTTTGTTTGAAATTTTTGCATCTATATTCATTAGAGAAATTGGTCTATAATTTTCTTCCCGTTTTGACTCTTCCTGGTTTAAATATCAGCACCATATTTGTATCATAAAAAGAATTTGGTAAAGCTCCTTCTTCACCTATTTTCCCAAATAGTCTACACAGCATTGGAATTAACTGTTCTTTAAATATTTGATAGAAAATTGATAGAACAGAATCCATCTGGCGCTAGAGATTTTTTCCTAGGGAGTTCATCAATGGTTTGTTCAATTTTTTTTTTCTGAGATTGGGTTATTTAAGTATTTTGCTTCCTTTTCTGTTAATCTGGGCAATGTATATTTTTGTTAATATGCATCCATTTCACTAAAATTGTCAAATTTGTTGGCATACAGTTGGGCAAAATGATTCCTAATTATTGTTGTAATTTCCTCTTCCTTGGTTGTACCTTCATACTTTTCTTTCTTGATACTAGTAATTTGGTCTTCTTCTTTCTTTTTTTTTGAATTAGATTAACCAAAAGTTTATCTATTTTATTGGTTTTTTCATAAAACCAGCTCTTAGTTTTATTTATTAGTTCAATAGTTTTCTTAATTTCAATTTTATTAATTTTTTCTTTGGTTTTCAATATTTCTAATTTTGTTTTTAATTGAAGATTTTTAATTTATTCTTTTTCTAGTTTTTTTAGTTGCATGCCCATTTCATTGATCTCTTCTTTTTCTATTTTATTTATGTAAGTGTTTAGAGACATAAAACTTCCCCTAAGAAGTGCTTTCACTGCATCCTATAAGTTTTAGTATGTTGTCTCATTAATGTCATTTTCTTGAATGAAATTATTGATTGTTTTGTTGATTTGCTGTTTGACCCAATCATTTTTTGGGATTAGATTATATAGTTTCCAATTATTTTTTATCTATCTTTCCATGACCCTTTATTATATATAATTTTTATTGCATCATGATCTTAAAAGGATGCATTTAATATTTCTGCCTTTCTGCATTGAATCATGAGTTTTTAATGCCCTAGTACATGGTCAATTTTTGTGTATGTGCCATGAACCACCGAGAAAAAAGTATATTCCTTTCTATCCCTATTCAGTTTTTTCTAGAGGTCTATCATACCTAACTTTTCTAATGTTCTATTCACCTCCTTAACTTCTTTCTTGTTTATTTTGTGGTTAGATTTATTTAGTGCAGAGAGTGGGAAGTTGAGGTCCCCCACTAGTATAGGTTTGCTGTCCATTTCTTTCAGTAACTCCCTGAATTTCTCTTCTAAGAATTTGGATGCTATACCATTTGGTGCATATATGTTTAATAATGATATTACTTCATTGTCTATGGTACCATTGAGCAGGATGTAATTTCTCTCCTTATCTCTTTTGATAAAGATCTATTTTTGCTTTTGCTTTGTCTGAGATCAGCATTGCTACCCCTGCTTTTTTTTTTACTTCAGCTAAAGCATAAGATATTGTGCTCCAACCTTTTACCTTTACCCTGCATGTGTCACTCTTTTTCAAATGAGTTTCCTGTAAACAACATATTATAGGATTGTGGTTTTTAATCCATTCTGCTATCCACTTCCATTTTATGAGAGAGTTCATCCAATTCACATTCACAGTTATGATTACTATCTGTGTCTTTTTCTCCATCCTTTCTCCCCCCCTTTTATGTTTTTCTTTCTCCTTTCTCCTTTATACCCCTCATTAGTGTTTTGCTTTTGACCACCACCTCCTTCAGTTCCTTCTCCCTTCTAATAGCCCTTTCCCTTTTCTTCCCCTTTACCCTTACTGCTTCTTCCCTCCATTCTATCTCCCCTCCCTTTTCCTTCCTCTTTTCCCTCCTACTGTCTATAGGACAAGCTAGATTTCTATAACTAACTGATTATGTTATTCCCTTCTTGAGCCAAATCTGATGAGAATAAGATTCAAACAATGCTCATCCCCCTCCATTCTTTCCCTCTGCTGTAATAGGTTTTTGTGTCTTTTCCTGTAATGTAATTTACCCGTCTGCCTCCTCCTTTCTCAGTACGTTTTCTTAGATCAGACTAATCCACTTACTTGGGTCCATTTAAACCACTTAAATAGACTCTTTTTATCATTACATCAAAGTCAATTTATATCCACCCCTTTTATGTATACTCCTGTAACATGGTGTAATAATGATAGAGTTCTCAAGAGTTGCAAGTGTCATCTTCCCTTGTAGGGACGTAAACAGTTTGCCCTTATTAACAACATATGGTATCTTTCTGTCCCATTTACCTTTTTATGTCTCTCTTGAATCTTGTACTTAAAGATGAAATTTTTTGTTGAGCTCTGGTCATTTTATCAGGAAGGTTTGGAAGTCTCTTATTTTGTTGAATATCCACCTCTTCTCCTGAAAGATCATGCTCATTTTCCATGGGCAGTTGATCCTTGGCTGCAATATCATCTTCCATGACCTATGGTCTTTTAATGTAGAAGCTGCAAGGTCCTGTGTAAACCTGACTGTGATTCCATGGTACTTAAATTGTTTCTTTCTGGCTGCTTGCAGTATTTTCTCTTTGACATGGTAATTTTGGAATTTAGCTATTATATTCCTTGGTGTTTTTAATTTGAAATCTCATTCAGGAGGTGAGTGGCGCATTCTTTCTTTGGTTATTTTACCTTCTGGTTCCAGGACTTCAGAGCAGTTTTCCTTTATGATTTCCTGAAAGATACTCTCCAGACTTTTTTATTCATCCTGATTTTCAGGTAGACCAATCATTTTTAAATTGTCTCTCCTGGATTGATTTTCCAGGTCAGTTGTTTTACTAATGAGGTATTTTACGCTTTCATCTATTTTTTCATTTCTTTTTCTGTTTGACTGATTCTTGCTCTCTCATAGACTCATTAGTTTCCATTTGCCTGATTCTAATTTTTAACAATTTGTTTTCTTCTATTAGATTTTGTATTTCCTTCTGAAACTGGCCAATTGTAATTTTAAGGGATTTGTACTGGAGACAGTGTACTTTCTTCCAGTCGGCCAATTGTGTTTTTTAGGGATTTGTTTTCTTCAATGTATATTTTTTCCAATTGGTCAATTGTATTTTTTTTGGACTCTTCTACCTTTCCAATTCAACTTTTAAAATCCTTCTTGAACTCTTCTAAGAACACTTTTTGGGCTTCATACCAGTTCATATTCCCTTTTGAGGTTGCAGATGTGGGTTTGATGACAATGTTGTCCTCTTCAGAATTTCTGTCTTGATCTTCACTCTTCTCTTAATATGAATCTACGGTACATTTATTTTTACTCATGGTGTTTATTTATTGCCTGGCCTTTAAAAAGATTGAGCTCTCCTGCTGGGGAGCAGAGAGCACTGATCCAAGCTTCTTGTGTTGGGAGTCTAGGTCTTGGTCACTGGTTTTGTGTGCTGAGGCCTCCGATGTTGGCAATTGGAGGCTGTAGGTTTCTGGCATCTTACTTGGTGTTGGGCTGGAATAAGCAAGGCTAGAACTTTTGGGCAATTCTAGGTTGCCTGATTTTCCTTTCCTTTAGCTTTTTTCAGCTCATTTTAGATGGATGTTTCAGGGTGTTTATCTGCCAGGGACCCTTTGTAGTGCTGCTTCCTAGTTTTGCTGAGACACAGGGAGAGTCCTTTGCTGAAGAATGCTGAGGCACCTGGTGATTTTCTGAGTTGGTTTCCACCAGTTTCCTCCCCCTCACCGAGGCACTCAGAGGTCCCAGTGTTGGTGTTTCCCTGATCCACCAATTGGGCTTCAGGATCTCCTCCTGGTTGGCAGTTGGAGGCTGTAGGGTTCTGGCAGCTTACCTGGTGTTGGGCTGGAATCAGCAAGGCTGGAACTTTTGGGCAACTCTAGGTTGCTTTCTTTAGCTCCTTTCAGATGAAAGTTGCAGTGTGTTTATACACCTGGGGCCCTTTGTAGTCCTTTATATTTGCTGAGGCACTAGGAGACTTGTTTGCTGTAGAATGTCGAGGCACCAGGATTGCCTCCTGGTGTGCTAAAGTGGGGCTTTCCACTAGCTGACTGGGGCACCTCCCATTCTGTACTACTTCCCTTCCCCCAGGGCAAGAGGATCCTTTCCTGTTAATCCCTCAAGCAACCTGTGCTACTGCACTACTGCTCCCCATCTTTCTTCTGGTTCAGCTGTTCCAGGGTTTTTCCTAGGGCAATGTTTTCTGGGCTTTCAGAGGTTGATAGGGGAGGGTGAGAGCAACTACCTTTTTACTCCACCATCTTGGCTCCCAGAAGTGGAAAATCAAGCTCAATCATTTTAAAGGTCAAGAACAAAAAAGAAATATACTATAGATTTTTATTATGGGAATAGTGAAGAAAAGGCAGAAATTCTGAAGAGGACAGCATTGTTAACAAACCCACATCTGGAACCTTGAAAGGGAATATGAACTGGTCTGAAGCCCAAAAAGCCTTCTTGGAAGAGTTCAAGAAGGATTTTAAAAGTCAAATAAGAGAGGTAGAAAAAAATTGGGAAAAGAAATGAGAGGTATGCAAGAGAAAGTCAATAGCTTGGAAAAGGAAGGATAAAAATTAACTAAAGAAAACAACTCCTTAAAAAGTAGAATTGGACAAACAGAAAAGGATACCCAAAAACTCACTGAGAAGAATTCTTTAAAAAATAAAATTGGCCATATGGAAAAAGGAATTTCAAAATCTAATAGAAGAAAACAGCTCATTAAAAATTAGAATTGGGCAAATGGAAGCTAATGGCTCTATGAGAGAGCGACATTCACACAGAAACAAAAGAATAAAAAAAAGATGAAAACATAAAATACCACATTGGTAAAACAACTGATCTGAAAAATACATCTGGGAGATACAATTTAAAAATTATTGGTTTACCTAAAAATCATGATGAAAAAAAGAGCATGGACATCATCTTTTAGGAAATGATCAAGGAAAACTGCTCTAAGATGCTAGAACTAGAGGGTAAAATAGCCATAGTAAGAATTCTCATCCTGAAAGAGATCCCAAATTCAAAACACTACGGCATATAGTAGCCAAATTCTAAAATTACCAAGTTAAAGAGAAAATGCTGCAAGCAGCCAGAAAGAAACAATTTAAATATCATGGCAAGATTACACAGAACCTTGCAGCTTTTACATTAAAACATCATAGGGTGTGGACGATGATATTCCTTAAGAGAAAGGAGTTTGGATTATAACCAAGGATCAACTATCCAGTGAAAATGAGCATAATCATTTGGAGTGAGGGGAGGATGGACACTCAATGAAACAGGGGACTTCCAAACCTTCCCGATAAAAAGACCAGAGATCAACAGAAAAGAGAGGGAGAATAGAAGAGAGGCAAGTAAAGGGGAAGAGAAGGAAAGTGGGACTTAGGGAGGCAGTGGTCAAAAAGCAAAACACTAGGGAGGAAGGAAAGAGAGGGGAAAAAAGCATAAACAAGGAGGAAATAGGATGGAGAGAAAGATACAAATGGCAATCATTTCTGTGAATGTGAATGGGATGGATTCTCCCATTAAACAGAGGCAGATAACAGAATGGATTAAAAACTATAATTCTTCAATATGTTGTTTACAGGAAACACATTTGAAACAGAGGGACACACACAGGGTAAAGGTAAAAGGCTTGAGTAGAATATATTATACTTCAGCTAAAGTACAAAAAAAAAGCAAGATTAGCAATTCCAATCTCAGGCAAAACAAAAGCAAAAATAGAGTTTTATCAGGAAACTACATCCTGCTAAAAGGCAACATAGACAATGAAGTAATACCATTACTAACCATATATGAACCAAATGGTATAGCATCCAAATTCTTAGAGGGGAAGATCAGGGAGTTACAGGAAGAAATAGACAGCAAAACTACACTAATGGGGGACCTCAACCTCCCCATCTCTGAACTAGATAAATCTAACCACAAAATAAACAAGAAAGAAGGTAAGGAGGTGAATAGAACATTAGAAAAGTTAACTATGATAGACCTCTGGAGAAAATTGAATGGAGATAGAAAGGAATATACTTTTTTTTATTGGCAGTACAAAGCCCATACACAAAAATGGACTATGTACTAGGGCATAAAAACCTCACAACCCAATGCAGAAAGGCAGAAATATTAAATGCATCTTTTTCTGATCCTGATACAATAAAATTATATTTAATAAAAGGCCACAGAAAAATAGACTAAAATAATTGGAAACTAAATAATCTAATACTAAACAATGAATGGATCAAGCAAAAAATCATAGAAAGAAGCAATAACTTCTTTCAAGAGAATGACAATAATGAGACAATATACCAAAGCTTATGGGATGCAGTGAAAGCAGTTCTTAGGAGAAATTTCATATCTCTAAACGCTTCAATGAATGAACTAGAGAAAGAGGAAATCAATGAATTGGGCATGCAACTAAAAAAAAAACTAGAAAAAGAGCAATTAAAAATCCTCAATTAAACACCAAATTAGAAACATGGAAAACCAAAAGAGAAACTCATAAAATTGAAGTTAAGAAAACTATTGAACTAATAAATTAAACCAATAGCTGATTATGGAAAAAAACTCAATAAAATAGATAAGCATTTGGTTAATTTAATTTTAAAAAAGAAAGAAGAAAACCAAATTACCAGTATCAAAAATGAAAAAGGTGAATCCGCTACCAAGGGAGAGGAAATTGAAACAGTAATTAGAAACTATTTTGCCCAACTGTATGTTAATAAATTTGGTAATCTTAGTGAAATGGATGAATATTTACAAATGTGTATATATATAAATATATATATATAGATATATAGCCCAGATTAATAAAAGAGGAAATAAAATACTTAAATAAACTCATCTCAGAAAAAGAAATTGAACAACCATTGATGAACACCCTAGGGAAAAAATCTCCATAGCCAAATGGATTTACAAGTGAATTCTATCAAACATTTAAGAAAAATTAATCCCAATACTATATAGAGTATTTTGGAAAATAGGCAAAGAAAGAGTCTTACCAAATTCTTTTTGTGATTCATATATGGTGTTGATATCTAAATTGGAAGAGTCAAAACAGAGAAAGAAAATTATAGACCATATTCCCTAATGAATATAGATGCCAAAATGTTAAATAAAATATTAGTAATAATTTGCAACAATTTATCACAAGAATAATACACTATGACAAGGTAAGATTTATACTAGGATTTTAGGGCTGGTTCAATATTAGGAAAACTATCAGCATGATTGATCATATCAGCACCAAAACTAACAGAAATCACATGATAATCTCAATAGATGCAGAAAAAGCTTTTGACAAAATACAAGATCCATTCCTATTAAAAACACTAGAAAGCATAGGAATAAATGTAGTCTCCTCAAAATAATAAGTAGTCTCTACCTAAAACCTTTAGCAAGCATCATATGTAAAGGAGACAAACTAAAAGCATTTCCAATAAGATCAAGGTGAGCCAAGGATGTCTTTTATCACCATTGTTGTTCAATATTGTACTGGAAATGTTAGCTTTAGCAATAAGAGAAGAAAAAGAAATGGAAGGAATTAGAATAGGTAAAGCAGAAACAAAACTGTCGCTCTTTGCAGATGATATGATTATATACATAGAAAATCCTAGAGAATCAAGTAAAAAACTACTTGATATAATAAACAACTTTAGCAAAGTGTCAGGTTATAAAATAAACCCACATAAATCATTGGCATTTCTATACATTACCAACAAAGCCCAACAGCAGGAGATAGAAAGAGAAATTCCATTTAAACTTACTGAAGACATTATAAAATATTTAGGAGTCTACCTGCTGAAATAAATCCAGGAACTATATGAAAACAATTACAAAACACTTTTCACACAAATAATGTCAGGTATAAATAATTGGGAAAAAAAATCTGTTGCTCATGGGTAGGTAGGGTTAATATAATAAAAATGACAATTCTACCTAAATTAATTAACTTTTTCAGTGCCATACCAATCAAACTACCAAAAATTTGTTTTATAGAGTTAGAAAAAATAATAACAAGATTCATTTGGAATAACAAAAGATGCAGAATCTCAAGGGAACCAATGAAAAAAAAATGCAAGGGAAGGTAGCCTAGCTGTTCCAGATCTTAATTTGTATTATAAAGCAGCAATCATCAAAATTACTTGGTACTGACTAAGAAATAGAGTGGTGGATCAGTGGAATAGGAACATAATCTATTTGATGAATGCAAGGATTCAGGAGTTTGGAGAAAGAATGCACTTCTTAATAGGACCTGCTGGGAAAACTAGGTAGCATTTAGGCAAAAACTCAGTATGGACCAACACTTCACATCATATATGAAGGTCTAGATAGATACATGATTTAGATATTAAGGGTAATATGATAAACAAATTAGGTGAGTATGGATTACTTTACCTGTTGAATCTATGGATAAGGGAAGAATTTATGACCAAAGAAGAAATATAGATCATTACTGGATGTAAAATGGATCATTTTGATTATGTTAAATTATAAAGGGTTTGCATAAACAAAACCAATGCCACCAAGATTGGAGTAAAACAGGAAACTGGAAATAAATTACAGTGGGTTACTCTGATAAAATTCTCATTTCTTAAAGATATAGAGACATGGGTCAGATTTATAAGAATAGGAGTCATTCCCAAATTGATGTGGTGAAAGATATGAATAAGCAGTTTTCAGAAGAAGAAATCAAAACTATTTTTAGTTATATGAAACATGCTTTAAAATGTAGATTTAGTGATTTAGGCTAAATCACTATTGATTAGAGAAATGCAAATTAAAACAACTCTGAACCACCATCTCACATCTTTCAAGTTGGCTAACATAACAAAACAGGGAAATAGCAAATGTTTGAGAAGGCTGGGAAAATTGGAACATTTATGCAGTGTTGGTGGAGTTGTGAACTGAGCCAACCATTCTGGAGAGCAATTTGCAACTATGCCCAAAGGGCTATAAAACTGTGCATACCCTTTAACCTGTTAATACCACTATTAAATCTGTATCCAATATCCTACATGTACAAAATTATTTATAGTAGTTCTTTCTGTGGTGGCAAAAAAGTCAAAACTGAAGGGATGCCCAGCAAATAGGGAATGGTTGAACAAGTTGTGTTATATGATTGTGATGAAGTACTATTGTGGTATAAGAAATGATGAGCAGGATGATTTAAAAAAAAAAAAACAGTAACGTCTTACATAAACTAATGTAGACCGAAGTGAGCAGAACCAGGACAACATGGTACTTACCAATATTTTACTATGATCAACAGTGAATAACAGATATTTTCAACAAAGCAATGATGCAAGATAATTCCAATGGACTCATGATAAAATACAGTATCCACCTCCAGAGAAAGAACTGGTGGACTCTGAATGGAAATCAAAGCATACTATTTTTCAAATTCCTGAATTTCTTCATGGTTTTGTTTTTGGTCTGTGTCATCTTTCACAAGTTTGCTAATATAGAAATATGTTTTCCATGACTCCACATGTATAACCTATATCAAATTCCTTGCCTGCTTAATGAGGAGTTAGGGGAGGGAGAGAATTTGGAAACCAGAATATTAAAAATGAATTTTTTATAAAATATTTATAATATATTTGAGAAAAAACATAAAAGAAGAAAAATAGAAAATTGGACTAGACCCATAATTGAACAAGCGAATGAGCTAGCTCCAGAAATGTGACATGATGGAGTCAGTGTGATTCACCCAATTCTCACTAATACTTGCTGTTCTAATCTGCTCAATCTCTCAATTCTCTCAAGGGCAAAGAACAAATCACAGAAACAATTAATAATTTCATTGAAGTGAATAACAAATTTGGGAAATGCAGACAATGTAGTACGTAGAGGAAAATTTGTAATGCTAAATGTGTATACTAACAAAAAAGAGAAAGAGTAATCAGTGAATTGTGTGTGCAATTAAACCAAACAAATTAGAAAAAGAACAAATATAAAATCCCCAATTAAACACCAAACTGGATATCCTGATAATCAAAGGAGAGATTAATAAATGTGAAAGTCAAAAGTGGATTAAAATAATAAATTTCAATGTAGCTGGTTTATTTAAAAAAAAACACATGTCAAGTAGATGAACCATAGGTAAATTTGATTTAAAAATAAATGAGAATACAAAAATAGCAATATAAAATGAAAAGGGTGAATGCATCATCAAGAAAGACAAAATTAAAGCAATTTTAGAAGCTATTTTGCCCAATTATTTGCCAATAAAATTGACAATCTAAATAAAATTGATATTTACATAAAGAAGCAAACAAAAAAAAAACCTCTCCAGATTAAATGAAGAGGAAATAGAATACTTAAACAATTCAATCAAGAAAAAGAAATTGAATAAGCTGTAAATGAGCTCCCTAAGAAAAAATCTCCAGGACCACATGACTTCATAATGAATTCTACTTAGTATTTAAGGAATAATCAATTCCAGTACTATTTAAGTTATTTGAAAATATAAGTAAATAAACAGTCTTAGCAACAATTTATTTTGTGACAAAATATGCTTTTGAAACCTAAAAAAGGGAGAAGAAAATCATAAACCAATTTCCTTCAGCAATATCATTGCAGAAAATGTAAATAAAATGTTAGTAAGAAGATTACAGTCATATATCATGAAGATTATATACCATGACCAGGTGGGATTCCTTCCAATTTAGGGATGGCTTAATATTAGGAAACTTCTGAGCATAATTTTCCATATCAATAACAAAGATGACAAAATCACATTTATATCATTAGGTACAGGAAAAGGCTTTGAAAACATAAAACATTCATTCCTATTTAAAACACAAGAAAGCATAGCAATAAATGGTTTCTTTCTTCAAATGACAAATAGTATCTATCTAAAACTCAGAAAAAGCATTATCTATAATAGGAATAAACTTGAAGCTTCCAAATAATATTAGGGGTGAAGGAAGAATGTCCATTATCACCACAGTTATTCAATATTGAACTAGAAATGTTAATTATAAAATAAGATAGGAAACAGAAACTCAAGGAATAAAAACAGGCAAGGAGGAAACAAAACTGTCATTCTCAAAGGTGATATGATGTTATGTAGAGAATATGAAAAAGAAAAAATATTAAAAAACTTAAAATAACAACTTTAGCAAAGTTGCCAGATAGAAATTAAGCCCTCATAAATCATCAGCATTTCCATATTCTACCAACAAAACACAGCAACAGGAGACAGTAAGAGAACAAAAGTTAAAAAAAAAAACTTTTTATGCAAATGAAGACAGATCTAAACAATTATTCTAATATTAATTACTCATGGGTAAGAAAAGCTAATAGTATCATTAAAGTGACAAGTATACCTAAATAAATTTACTTATTCATTGTCATACCAATCCAATTACCAATGAATATGTACAAAACTAGAAAAAATAAAATTAATCTGGAAGAAGAAAGGTCAAGATTGTCAAGGGAATTAATGGGAAAAATGTGAAGGCAAGCAAGCTAGCAATACCAGATTTTAAATGATATCACAAAGCTATCATCATCAAAATAATTGTTTACTAGCTAAGAAATAGAGTTGTAGATCAGTGTAATAGTTTATGTTCACAATTCCAGGAGGCTGCCAAGTATCTCAGTGGATAGAATGCTAGGCTAGCAGACAGGAAGATCTGAGTTAAAATCCAACCTCATACACTTACTAGCTGTATGGCCTTGGGCAAGTCACTCCATTTCTTTTTGCCTAAATCTCCTGGAGAAGGAAATGTCAAACCACTCCATTATCTTTCCCAAGAAAACCATATAGACAGTATTGGTGTGCTATGATACACAGGGTCATGAAGAGTCAGACATGACTGAACAACAAACAATACATAATAGTAAATGACCATAGTAATCTATTGTTTGATAAACTCAAAGATCCAAGGTTTTGGGGTAAGAACTGCTCATTTGACAAAAATTGCTAGAAAAACTGAAAAGTGTTCTGGCAGAAATCAAAAATAGACCAACCTCTCACAGTAAGATACCAAGATAAGATCAAAATAGATAAATTATTTAGACTTAAAGGGTAATATTATAAGTAAATTATAGAAGCATGGAAAAATGAACCTATCTGATCTAAGGATAAAGGAAGAATGAATGACCAAAAAGAACATACTGAAGATGATGGAAAGTAAAACAAGAAAATTTGATTGCATGAAATTAAAAAAACTTTTGCTCTAACAAAACTAAGGCCAAAAATTAGAAGTCATGCACAAAACTGGAGAGCAAATGATAGAATTTTTTTTCTGATAAAGCTTTAATTTCTCAAATATATGGGGAAATGAGACAAAAATTTCCAGTTGATAAGTGGTTGAAGTATATTAACAAGCAGTTTTCAGAATAAGAAATCAAAATTATCAATAGTTACATGAAAAAAATACTCTAAATCATGAGTGACTAGAATAATGACAAGTAAAACAGCTCTTAGATACCACCCTAAATCTATCAAATTTGTTAACATGACAGATAATGAAAATTATAAAATGCTGGAGGGGATGTGGAAAAATTGGTACACTGATGCACTATTGGTGACAATATGCACTGGTCAAGCCACTATGGAGACCAATTTGGGACTATGCCCAAAGAACTAAAAAACTATGTATACCTTTTGACCCAAAGAGAGTAAAAAAAAAAAAAAGGTAAATGACTTATTTGAACAAAAATATTTTTGAAAATTGTTCTGTTAGCAGAGAATTGTAAATAGAATGGATGCCTATCACTTGGGGAATGGCTGTACAAGATGTATTACATGATTGTGATGTAATACAATTGTGCTATAAGAAATGATGAGCAGGATGGTTTACGTAAAAACTCAGAACACTTAAATTAACTTATGCAAAGTGAACAGAACCAGGTGAACAATATACCTACTCAGAGTAGCATTGTAATGATTATCAAATGTGAAAGACTCAAATACTCTGATTAAGAGAGTGATCTAACTTAATTCAAAAGGACCCATGATAAAATATGCTAATCACCTCCAGAAAGGGAACTAATAAGCTCTGCAAGCAGATTGAGACATACTTTTATTTTTACTTTCTTTTTTTTGTCTGTATTTTCTTTTGTCACATGGCTCCTATAGAAATATGTTTTGTTTGACTTCACATGTATAATTGATATCAAATTGCTTGTCTTCTCAAAGAAATGGGGAAGGCAAGAAGGAGGGAGAGAATTTAGAACTTAAAATCAGAAAAATAAAGATTAAATTGTTCTTACATATAATTGGGAAATATTTAATGAAATAAAATATAAAATAACAAAACTTGAATCAATTTAAATTTCAAATACATCATATTCAAGGAGTTATATTTCCTTTTATTTTTAATGATATAGGATTAAATGAATGATATTACTGCTCTGATCTTTCAGCAACATTCAACTAGTAAATAAGTAATTTATTTTATAAAAATTGAAATAACAACATTCATTTTTAAAGATTCTGCTTACTTTAATATAATAAACAGAACTTTTTATAACTCAAAGCAAGATTTAAAAATATTGTTAGACTGTATGCTGGGTGGTAAATTTAGAAATTGAAGTGAATTTCTAAACCTGGGAATTCTGGAATTTGGCTATAAAATTCCTAGGAGTTTTCCTTTGCGGACCTCTATCATGAGGTGATCCATGGATTATTTTAATTTCTGTTTTGCCCACTGGTTCTAAAATATCAGGGCAGCTTTCCTTGATAATTTCTTGAAAGATGATGTCTACACTCTTTCTGATCATGGTTTTCAGATAGTCCAATAATTTTTAAATGATCTCTCCTGGAACTATTTCCCAGATCAGTTGATTTTCCAATGACATATTCCACATTGTTTTCTACTTTTTTTCATTCTTTTGGTTTTGTTTTACATTGTCTTGAATTTTCTTAAAATCACTAGCTTCAAATTCCTCCTTTTTAATTTTTAAGGAAGTATTTTCTTCAGTAAGCTTTTGGACTTCTTTTTCCATTTGGCCAATTTTGTTTTTTAGGACATTCTTCTCCTCATTGGCTTTTTGGACCTCTTTTGCCATTTGGGTTAGGTCATTTTTTAAGGTGTTATTTTCTTCAGTATTTTTGTGGGTCTCCTTTGGCAAGCTGTTGACTTGTTTTTCATTATTTTCTTGCAAAACTCTCAGTTTTTCCTCTACTTCTCTTACGTGCTTCTCAAAATCCCTTTTGAGCTCTTCCAAGGCCTGGGACTGACTCATATTTTTCTTGCAGGGTTTGGATGTAGGAGCTTTGGCTTTGTTGTCTTCTTCTGTTTGTATGTTTTGATCTTCTTTGTCACCAAAGTAGGATAATGTAGTCTGACTCTTTTTTCGCTGCTTACTCATGATCTTGGCCAATTACTTTAGTTTTAAACTCTTTGTTAAGGTAAAAGTCTGTTTCCAATGTGTAGAATGTACTGTCCCAAGCTTCAGGGGTTTGTACAGCTGTTTTCAGAGGTACTTCTAGGGACCTGTAAATTTTCAGTTCTTCCAAGGTGCTATGATTAGGGGCGAGGTGTTTTCTCTCCACCACCAAAACAAGCTTCGCCACACCAGGGCTCCTCCTTGTCCCAGGACTGCCCCTCAGAACTCTGACCCAGATCCAAGCACTGGTAGAGCAAGAGATTCCTGCTTCAGCACTGGCAAAGAGATCCCTGCAATCCCCCTCTGATCAGCCACTTGATTCCCCCTCAGTCTGTGGGCCTGAAGCTCAGGAAACAGCCGTGGCCCTGGGCCACGCTGGAGACTTGCGGCTGAGACCTAGCTCCTCTCTCACAGCAGTCACAGACTTTTCCCACTGACCTTCTAAATTGTCTTTGGTGTTCATGGGTTGAGAAGTCTGGCAACCGCCACAGCTGCCCATGATTCAGTCCTCTGAGGCCTGCTCCAGTGTTGCTGAGGCCTGCGCACCCATGCCAAACTACACTCCTCTCCCTGCCTGGCGCAATATTCCTTTCCAATCAACCATGAAGGCTGTCTTTGGCTGGAAATTTGTTTCACTCTGTCTTTTTGTGGGTTCTGCTGCTTCAGAATTTGTTTAGAGCCATTTTTTTACAGGTATTTGGAGGGGTTTGGGGGAGAGTTCAAACAAGTCACTGCTTTCCCTTTGCCATTTTGGCTCCGCCCCTTCCCAAGTTTCTCTTTCACCACAGTCACAGACTTTTGCCACTGATCTTCTAAGTTGTTTTTGGCATTTGTGCATTGAGAAGTCTGGAAACTGCCACAGCTGCCCGTGATTCAGTCCTCTGAGGCCTGCTACAGCTTCCCTGAGGCCTGTTTTGCCTACCTGCCCACACCCAACTGGGTTCCTCTCCCCACCTAGTGTGATACACCTTTCTGATCAACCATCCAGGTTGTTTTGGGCTGGTAATTTTTTTCACTCTGTCTTTTTGTGGGTTCTGCTGCTTTAGAATTTGTTTAGAGCCATTTTTACAGGTATTTGGAGGGGTTTGGGGGAGAGCTCAAGCAAGTCACTGCTTTTACTCCGCCATCTTGGTTCTGCCTGAATGCATCCAGGATTGAAATCCCTCAAAGCTCAAACAGGATGCCAGGACCCTAGAAAATAAAGATCATGACCAAAGAAGATCCTGGCAAGCCCTCCACAATTGTATGTATCTTAGCTGTAACACAAAATCCCTATTCAGTAAATAAAAATTAAAGAATGAGTAAACAAAAAAAAATGCACTGTTCACAAAGAATTATGATGAATCCAGAGATGACTAAGGGAGTCGCAGCAAAAGGAAGAGAACAACCCACAACTACAATAGAACACTATAGAACAACAAAACAACAATATAAAAACACAGCTTGGTGATAAGTTCACCTATATGTCCAGGAAGAAATGCAATAACAGAATGTGTTTTTGTTCCAAAATCTCTGTAGAAGAAAGGAAATAATTCTAGAAGAGGTTTTTTTGGGGGGGGGGTGTTGTTGTTTTTGTTTTTGTCTCATGGATCCTTTCGTGAATATTTAAGGTAATATTTGCAGGTACTCTAAAAACTCTCAGACTCTTTATTCTCCTCTGTTCTCTTTCACTAAGCCATAATCACCATATATGTGAAAGGAGGCCACATATGATTATTGGACACTTTGTATTTTTGCTTTCAAGGTTTTCCCTGGCTTGAAAGTATATCACCTAGTGACTATCTCTGCATCTCTTTGTCGCTATCTCTGTCTCTGTCTCTGTCTCTCTTTTGCTCTCTCTCTTGCTGCCTAACAGTAACTTCAATTGATATGCACATGCATATATGCATATGTATGTGTGTGTGTATACAGACATACACATATATACACATTGGCAGCTAAGTCACACATTAAATAGACTTCTGGATCTGGAGTCAGGAAGATTCATCTTCATGACTTAAAATCTAGCCTTAGACACTTACTAGCTGTATGACCATGAGAATGTCACTTAACCCTGTTTGCTTCAGTTTCCTCATCTGTAAAATGAACTGTAGAATGAAATTGCAAACCACTCCAGTATCTTTACCAAGAACCCCAAATTGGATAACTAAGAGTTGGGCACAAAAGAAGCAACTGAACAAAATTGTACACACATACATACATAAACATACATGCTGGGTATGTGTATATATACATATATGGGATGTATATATGCATGTGATACAGTGGATAGAATTTTGGATTTGAATCTGAAATCCTGCTTTATATATTTCCTAGCTTTGTTAGCAGGGATGAGTCATTTAGTCTCACTTTTTTTCATCTGCAAAATTTGGTTTAAAAAAGCACATACCACAAGGGGAATTGATGAGCATAAAATGAAATAAAATGTGAAAGTTCTTTGAAAAAGGCTATATTATACTATCTACACATTCATATATTGAGTAGAAAGAAAACTGATCAAGGTTTTTTTTTTCCCTAAAGTAATACTTAGCCATTTCTCTAATAAGAAACAGCATTGTAGATATACTAAAGATCTTTTTTACAAGATCTTTAAAGTTATTGTATACCTTTAAAGTATGTATATATATATGCATATAATTTATGTATATGCAATATAAATCCATACATCTGTATACATGTGTTTATTTCTAAACATTTATGAATACTCAAATAATGAATCTTTTATATAAATATATGTGTATATATACACATATAATGTAGCTTTTCAAAAAGTTCTACAAATATTATCAAAATACAACTGCTGCACTAGGGAAAGGAAGGATGACTCTATAAATATGAGGTACTAAAGAAGAATCATTTGCTTAAAGAATTGGAAAAATTAAATTGTGTTCCATCCTAGGAGTCCAAATAAAAAACTGCTTTATGAAAAGATGGACAATGTCATATCCTCCAGAGAAATAATGGACATTGAGAATCAAGAAAAGACCTTTGGATTGGCTGGAAGGAGAAGATCATTCATTTCTAAACTTTCAGAAGGCAGTTTCATTAGTTATTTTTCTTCCATAAATGATTTTACTAGACATATAGAAGCAAGCAATGCAAATATTTGCAAGGGAGGTGATTTTGTTTGGTACCATAGATCTTTTTTAAAACTTTTTTATAGTTGATGATATGAATATGTTTATTCTTTATAAACAAACACTCAAAGAATAGTTGGCATTGTCATGTATTTGTGTGTGTGTGTATTCTTATTTTGTTAGAAGTTAGTTTCATAATAAGGAAAGTGTTTGTTTGTTTTTCCTAAGGCAAGGCTTAGCTGTTTTTCAGTAATTATTTAGTCAGTATGGAAGAAATAATAAAGATCTACTTCACATAGAGTTGTTTTGTACTTTTAAATGAGTCAGAAAAATTGAAATATTCATGGAGACTAATTTCTGGCTATCTACATACTACATTTTAAGAATGAATTTGTGGGGTGGCTAGGTGGTGCAGTGGATAGAGCTCTGGCTGTGGAGTCAGGAGGATCTGAATTTAAAGTGGCCTCAGACACTTGACACTTACTGGCTGTGTGACCTTGGGGAAGTCACTTAACCCTGATTGCCTCAAAAAGAAAACAACAAAATATATAAAAAGAGAATGATGAATTTGTGTGTGTGTGTACATGTGTGTGAGAAAGAGAAAGAGAGAGAGAGAGAGAGAGAGAGAGAGAGAGAGAGAGAGAGAGAAAGAGAGAGAGAGAGAGAGAGAGAGGGAGGGAGAAGGAGGACATTTAACATGACTGAAAGATGTTAGGTTAACATAACAGGAAGAACTATCATGTATCTAAAGACCATTTACATGTTTAGCAGAACAGGGAGCTGACCAGAATATCAAGGGAACTAATGAAAAGAAAGGCAAGGGAAAGTGGCCTAGTCATTCAGATCTTAAATTGTATTATAAGGCAGCAATCATCAAAACTGTTTGGTCCTGGCTAAGAAATAGAGTGGTGAATTAGTGGAATAGGTTAAGTATGCAAGACACAGTAGTCAATGACTATAGTAATCCATTATTTGATAAACCAAAATATTCCAGCTTCTGGGATAAGAACGCACTCTTTGAAAAAAAAAACTCCTGGGAAAACTGCAAAAGAGTATGGCAGAAACTAGGCATAGATCAGAATCTCACACAATATACCAAAATAAAGTCAAAATGGGCTCATGATTTAGATATAAAAGCTGATACTGTAAGCAAACTGGGAGAGCAAGGAGTGGTTTACCTATCAGATTTATGGAGAACGAAGAATTCATGACCAAACAGGAGATAGAGAACATCACAAAAAGCAAAATGGATAACTTTGATTACATTAAATTGAAAAGTTTTTGCCCAAACAAAGCCAATGCAACCAAGATTAGAAGGAAAATAAAAAAACTGGGAAAGAATTTTTACAACCAATTTCTCTGATAAGGGCCTCATTTGTGAAATATATGGAGAATTAAGTCAAATTTAAAAGAATACAAATCATTCCCCAAATGATAAGTGGTCAAAGGATATGAACAAGCAGTTCTCAGATGAAGAAATTAAAATCATCTATAATCATATGAAAAAATGCTCTAAATCACTATTGATTAGAGAAATGCAAATCAAAGCAACTCTGAGATACCATATCATACCTATCAGATTGGCAAACATGAGAAAACAGTAAAATGCTAAATATTGGAGAAGATATGGGAATGTTGGAACACTAATACATTGTTGGTAGAGTTGTGAAATGATCCAAACATTTTGGGGAGCAATTTGGAACTATGTCCAAAGAGCTATAAAAATGTGCATACCCTTTGACCGAGCAATAGCACTTCTAGGGCTCTATCCCAGAGATATCATACAAATGGGTTTTGACCCACATGTACAAAAACATTTATAGCAGCTTTTTTTGTGGCGGCAAAGAATTGGAAATTGAGAGAATGCCCATCAATTGGGGAATGGCTGAACAAGTTGTGGTATATGAATGTAATGGAATACTATTGTGCTATAAGAAATGATGAACAGGCTGACTTCAGAAAAACCTGGAAAGACTTGTATGGTCTGATGCTGAGTTAAATGAGTAGAACCAGGAGAACATTGAACACAATAAAGGCCACGTTTTGAGATGACTAATATTGATAGACTTCACCCTTCTCAGCAGTACAAGGATCTAATACATCCCCAAAGGTCTCACGATGGAAAATGCTATTCACATCCAAAAAAAGAACTATGGAATTTGAGTGCAGATTGAAGCATACTATTTGCTATTTTTTTTTTCTTCTGTTGAGTTTTGTTTCCTCTTTCTGGTGGTTCCTCCAACTGGTTCTAACAACATTACTAATGTGGAAATATGTTTAATAGGAATATATATGTATGTATGTATGTATGTATGTATATGTATATATATACAAATACACACATACACACACACACACACACACACACATATATATATATCAGTTTGCATACTGTCCTGGGGAGGGAGCTAGAAAGAGAGGGGAAGGAAAATTCAAAACTCAAAAGCTTATGGAAGTGATTGCTGATACTTAAAAAATAAATTAATTAAAAATTAAAAAAAGAACAGGGACCTGACTTTGAAATTGCTATATACATCTACACACACACACACATGTATGTATATATATACATACATGCACATATGTATATACACACATATGTATGTGTGTATATATACATACATACACATATGTATACACACACATATATTTTTACCCATCGTCTTCAAATTTATTAAATTCTGGTCTAGAAAAGGGCCTTCAGTGGGTAAGGTATTCATTCAATTATCAAGCTTTTGTGAAAAGGAGTTGTCATTTACAATTAATGTGTATAGAATTGTTTCTTGTCTTCCCTCCCAAACTAGAGTTTTCACATATGAAATGATTTCATGGAGAAAGTAAACAGTGGCAGTAGCCTCAGCGGCAGCAGAAATGTAACCAGGGGAATGTAACCAGCAGCCAGGGGAAATGTAACAGTAACAGTAGCAGCAGCAGCAAAAGCAGCAAGAGTAACAATTGTACATAAATATATTTTGTTTCACAAAAGTGATATTAAAGCCATCATATGAACCCAAAATACACAATTTTATATAAACTGTCCATGTAACTCTAAGCCTAAAAATGCCACCTCATGTTTTCAATGTATTATCCAATACTCATTTCTGAATAGAATATATTTTAGAATGCATCTGTGCAACAATAATAGTATCTTAAATCAATGAAGTTTACAGCTTAAAAATTAAGTGCACTAAAACTTAGTGGGATAAGAAGGGGTTTACTCATAATGTATTTACAAAATGCTGTATATTTCTAATTGTGACCTATTTCCTGGGATCATATTGAATAATTATTCATCTAAAATATATTTTCCTTTGGATACAAGGAAATCAGATTAGTCAGCTTCCAATAAAGATTACTGACTCTTCTACAAGATTAGGAAACAGGGAGTGGATTAAAAACCATAATCCTACAATATGTTTTTTTTTTACAAGAAACACATTGGAAGCAGAGAGATACACAGAAAGTAAAGGTAAAGACTAGAGCAAAATATATTATGCTTCTGCTGAAGTAAATAATAAAACAACAACAACAACAACAAAACAAACAAACAACAAAAAAAAAAAGGACTAGCAATCCTGATCTCAGAGAAAGCAAAAGCAAAAATATTTCTAATGAAAAGAGATAAGGAAGGAAATTATGTCCTACCAAAAGATAACACAGACAATAAAGTCATGTCATTATTAAACATAAGAGTGAATTTACCACCAATGAAAAAGAAATGAAACAATAATTAGAAGCTGTTTTACCCAAATGAATGCCAATAAATTTGACAATTTTAGTGAAATGGATGAATATTTACAAAAATATGAATTGGCCAGATTAACAGGAGAGGAAATCAAATACTTAAATAATCCCATTTCAGAAAAAAAAAAAAATTGAACAAGCTATCAATGGACAACCTAAGAAAAAATCTTCAGGTGGATTTACAAATGAATTCTATCAAAGTTTTAAAGAACAATTAATTCTAATAATAAATAAACTATTTGGAGAAATAGGCAAAGAAGATGTCCTACCAAATTATTTTTGTGATATAAATATAGTGCTGATACCTAAAATAGAAAGAGCCTAAACAGAGAAAGAATATTATAGAACAATTTCCCTAATTGATATAGATGCAAAAATTTGAAATAAAATATTACAGCAACTTATCACAAGGATAATACATTATGACCAGTTGGAATTTTTACCAGGAATGCACGGCTGGTTCAAAATTGGGAAAACTATCAACGTAATTGACCATATTAATAATAAAATTAACAGAAATGACCCTGATTATCTCAACAGATGCAGAAAAAGTTTTGACAAAATATAATACTCATTCCTATTAAAAACATTAAAGAGCATAGAAAGCAATGGAGTTTTCCTTAAAATAATAAGTAGCATGCATCTAAAACCATCAGCAAGCATTATATGTAATGGGGGTAAGCTAGAAGCATTTCCAGTAAGATCAGGGGTGAAACATGGATGTCCATCATCATCACTGTTATTCAATATTATACTAGAAATGTTAGCTTTAGTAATAAGAAAAGAAAAAGAAATAAAAGGAATTAGAATATGTAATGAAGAGACAACACTATCACTCTTTGCAGATGATATGATGGTTTGCTTAGAGAATCCAAGTGAATCAATTAAAAACTACTTGAAACAATTAACAACTTTACCAAAGTTGCAGGATGTGAAATAAACTCATAAATAATTGGCAGTTCTATATATTAGTAACAAAACAAAACTACAAGTGACAGAGAAATTCCATTTAAAGTAACTTTAGACAATATAAAATATTTGGGAGTGCATCTGCCAATACATAGTCAATCTATATGAACAAAATTACAAAGCACTTTTCACATAAATAAAGTCAGATATAAATATTTGGGAAAATATCAGTTGCTCATGGGTAGGCCAAGCTAATAGAATAAAGATGACAATTCTATCTAAATTAATTTACTTACTCAGTGCCATGCCAATCAAATTACCAAAAATAGTTTATAGAGTTAGAAAAAAACAATAACAAAATTCATCTGGAAGTATAAAAGGTCCAGAATATCAAGGAAATTAATGAAAAGAATGCAAGGGAAGGTGGCCTAGTTGTACCAGATCTTAATTTGAATTATAAAGCAGCAATCATCAAAAGTAGTTGCTACTGGCTAAGAAATAGTTTGGTGGATCTGTGGAATAGGTTATATACACAATACACAATACTCAAAGACTATAGTAATCAATTGTTTGATAAGCTCAAAGACTCCAGCTTTTGGGATAAGAACTCAATATTTGGCAAAAACTGCTGGGAATAATGGAAAACAGTATGGCAGAAACTACGCATAGACCAACATTTTACACCATATATCAAGATAAGGTCAAAATGGATACATGATTTAGACATAAAGGGTGATATCATAACCAAATTAGGAGACCAAAGAATAGTTTACTTGTCAGATCTATTGAGAATGGAAGATTTTATGACTGAACAAGGTATAGAGAACATTATGAAATGCAAAATGGATACTTTTAATTATATTAAATTGAAAAGTACAAAAATATTTATAGCAATTCTTTTTGTCGTGGCCAAAAAGTGAAAATAGAGGAAATGGCCATCAATTTGGGAATGGATGACTTGTGGTATATCAATGTAATGGAATACTATAATGCTATAAGAAATGATGAGCAGGCAGATTTCAGAAAAACCTGGAAAGACTTACTTGAACTGACATTGAGTGAAGCGAGCAGAACCAGGAGAACATTGTACACAGTAACAGCAACATTGTGAGATGACCCACTTTGATAGACTTAGCTCCTCTCAGCAACGCAATGATCTAAGACAATTCTGAAAGACCCATGATTGAAAATGTTATCCACATCCAGAGAAAGAATTATGGAGTCTGAATGCAGATCAAAGCGTACTGTTTTCTCTTTTTTGTTGTTTTTTTCCATCTTGTGGTTTTCCCCTTTTGTTCTGATTCTTCTTTCACAGCATGACTAATGTGGAAATAATGTGGAAATATATTTAATGTGATTGTAAATGTAGAGCTTATGTTGGACTGCATGCTGTCTTGGGGAGGGAAAAATTAAGGGCTCAAAGTCTTATTACATCAAATGTTGAAAACTAAAAATAAATAAAATAATTAATTCTAAAAAACGTTTAGGAAACAGGCAGAGACATTAGATTCCCATATTTCAGAATATAGCAAGCACTTTGATTCATAGAGTGTTAGCACTAGTTTATTTTTTTAACCACTTCATTTTTCAGATGAAAAACTTAGCCCAAAGTTAAGCAACTGCTCCAAACTTACCAACTTAGCAAATATCAGAGCTAGGTCTCAGAATTCAGTTTTCTGATATTAGCTGTCCAGTGTTCATTTCACTGCATAACAACTCTTACTTCAATAATCTGAGTTACTGAATGATTTTATTACTGTTTTGGGGGCTTTCAACTAAAACACATATTGGCTTACTTGTAATTCAATTCAATTTAGCAAACAGTTTTTGGTAGTATACTACAGGTGAGGCAAAAAATAAGCATCAAGAGTTGGAAAGATGAAATTAACCTTGTATGTAGGCCCAGAAAAAATGAAGAAGGAGAAATTAAATTCAATAAATATTTTCTGAGTACTTAATATATATCAAAACCCACTAGTGACTGCAGAGGTTAAGAGATAAATTCAACATAATCTCCAGTCTCAAAAAGGTACATAGCTAACAGTACAGAAAATTGTGTGATAGTGATAGTAACAATGAGTTTGGAGTCAGAGACCCAATGCTTGAATCCCCACTACAACATTCACTATAACATTAATTTTGACAAATTGTTTGAATTCTCTGGGCCTCAAGTTTCTCATCTGTAAATGAAGGGTTGAACTATATGACAATTTTGTTATTTTGTACCTCTATATGTATGATTCCATGATTCTAAGTCAAAAGATATAATAAGTGTCATGAGAGATCAACAAAGAACTTTAAGTCATTAGAGAAGAATGAATCACAGGACTTAAAGTAGGATAGAGTCTTAGATATCAGGTATCTCAATAACTTCATTTTTTAAAAATTAATTTATTTTGATTTATCAACAATTACTTCCACACACTTTTGAGTTTTAAATTTTTCTCCCCTTCCCTCCCCACTTCCTTCCTCGATACAGCATGCAATATGATATAGGTCAGACATATACATTCCTCTTAAACATATTTTCACATTAGTGATGTTGTAAGGAAGAATTAGAACCAATAGGAGGAACCACCAGAAAGAGGAAACAAAACAAAATGGAAGAAAAAATAGCAAATAGTATGCTTTGATCTGCATTCAAACTCCATAGTTCATTCTTTGGATGTGGAAAGCATTTTCCATTGTGAGACCTTTGCAGGTGTCTTAGATCCTTGTGTTGCTGAGAAGAGCTAAGTCTATCAATGCAAGTTATCAAAAAATATGGCTGTTACTGTGTACAATGTTCTTCTGGTTCTGCTCGCTTCACTCATCATCAGTCCATACAAGTTTTTCCAGGTTTTTCTGATGTCTGCCTGTTAATCATTTCTTATAGCACAATAGCATCCCATGACATTCATATACCACAACTTGTTTAGCCATTCCCCATTTGATGGATGTCTTCTCAATTTCCAATTCTTTGCCACCACAAAAAGAGCTGCTATAAATATTTTTGTATATGTAGGTCCTTTTCCCATTTGTATGATCTCTTTGGGATACAGCCCTAGAAGTGCTATTGCTGGGTCAAAGAGTATGCACATTTTTATAGCCCTTTGGGCATAGTTCCAAATTCCTCTCCAAAATGGTTGGATCATTTCACAACTCCACCAGCAATGCATTAGTGTTACAATTTTCCCATATCTTCTCCAACATTTAATCATTTTACTGTTGTCATGTCGGCCAATCTGAGAGGTGTGATGTGGAACCTCAGAGTTGTTTTGATTTGCATTTTTCTAATCAATAGTGATTTAGAGCATTTTTTTTCATATGGCTATACATGGCCTTAATTTCTTCATCTGAGAATTACCTGTTCATATCCTTTGACTGTTTATCAATTAGGAAATGACTTTCCTTCTAATCTTTGTGGCATTGGCTTTGTTTGTGCAAAATCTTTTCAATTTATTGTAATAAAAATTATCCATTTTGCATTTCATAATGTTGTCTATCTCCTGTTCAATCATGAATTCTTCAGGTCTCCATAAATCAGATAGGTAAACTATTCCTTTCTGTCCCAATTTGCTTATAGTATCAGCCTTTATATCTAAATCATGAACCCATTTTGACTTTATTTTGGTAAATGATATGAGATTTTTGTCTATGCCTAGTTTCTGCCATACTCTTTTCCAGTTTTCCCAGCAGTTTTTTGTCAGTGATTTCTTATCCCACAAGCTGGAGACTTTGGGTTATCAAATAGTAAATTACTACAGTCATTGAATACCGTGTCTTGCATACCTAACCTATTCCACTGATCTACCACTCATTTCTTAGCCAGTATCAAGTAGTTTTGATGATTGTTGATTTATAATACAATTAAAGACTTAGAATGGCTAGGCCACCTTCCCCTGCATTTCTTTTCATTACTTCCCTTGATATTCTGGAACTTTTGTTATTCCAAATGAACCTTGTTCTTATTTTTTTGAGCTCTATAAAACAATTTTTTGGTAGTTTGATTGGTATGGAACTGAATAAGTAAATTAGCTTAGGTAGAATTGTTATTTTTATTATATTAGCACAGGCTACCCATGAGCAACTGATGTTTTTCCAATTATTTAGATCTGACTTTATTTGTGTGGATAGTGTTTTGTAATTGTGTTCATATAGTTCCTGGATTTTTTTCAGTGGTAGACTCCTAAATATTTTATGATGTCTACAGTAACTTTACATGTAATTTTTCTTTTTATCTCTTGCTGTGGGCTTTGTTGGTAATATATGGAAATGTCAATGATTTATGTGGGTTTATTTTTTTTCTCCTGCAACTATGCTAAAGCTATTTATTATTTCAAGTAGTCTTTTACTTGATTCTATAGGATTTCCTAAGTAAATCATCATATAATCTGCAAAGAGTGATTGCTTTGTTTCTTCTCTACCTATTCTAATATCTTCAATTTCTTTCTCTTATCACTAAAGTTAATGTTCCTAGTACAATATTATACTGGAATTGTACCACCACAACAGTAGCAATAATGGACATCCTTGTTCTCCACACCCTGCATCTTCTTGGAAATTCTTCTAGCTTTTCCCCATTACATATGATGATTGCTGAAGTTTTTAGGTATATGCTATTTGTTATTTTAAGGAAGACTCCATTCATTCCTATGCTTATTAGTGTTTTTAATAGGAATGGGTGTTGAATTTTTCTAAAGCTTTTTCTGCATCTATTGAGATGATCATGTGATTTCTGTTAGTTTTGGTGTTGATTGATGAATTAAGTTGATAGTTTTACTAATACTGAATCAGCCCTGCATTCCTGGTATAAATCCTACCTGGTCATAGTGTATTATTCTTGTGATAAGTTGCTGTAACCTATTTGTTAATATTTTATTTAAAATTTTTGCATCTATATTAATTGGGAAAATTGGTGTATAATATTCTTTCTTTTGACTCTTCCTGGTTTAGGTATCAGCACCACATTTGTATCAAAAAAAGAATTTGGTAAGACTCCTTCTTCACCTGTTTTCCAAATAGTCTATATCGTATTAGAATTGATTGTTCTCTAAATGTTTGATAGAATTCGCTTGTAAGCCCATCTGGCCCTGGAGAATTTTTTTCCTAGGGAGTTCGTGAATGGCTTCTTCAATTTCTTTTTCTGAGATGGGGTTATTTCAGTATTTTACTTCTTCTTCTGTTAATCTGGGTAATTTGTATTTTTTTTTTGGTAAATATTCATCCATTTTACAAAGATTGTCAAATTTAGTGTCATACATTTGTGCAAAATAGTTCCTAATTATTATTTCAATTTCCTCTTCATTGGTGGTGGATTCACCCCTTTCATTTTTGTTAATGGTAATTTGGTTTCATTCTTTCTTTGCTTTTAATTAAATTAACCAAAGGTTTATCTATTTTATTGTTGTTTTTTTTTTTGTAAAACTGACTCTTAGTTTGATTTATTAGTTCAATAGTTTTCTTAATTTCAATTTTATTAATTTCTCCTTTGGTTTTCAGTATTTCTAATTTGATGTTTAATTGAGGATTTTTAATTTGTTCTTTTTTATAGTTTTTTTCATTATTAATTATATCTCCAATTCATTGATCTCCTCTTTCTCTATTTTATTCATGTGAGGAATTGCTTTCACTGTATCCCATAAGTTCTGGTATATTGTCTCACTATTGTCATTCTCTTGAATGGAGTTAGTGATTGTTTCTATGATTTCTTGTTTGGCCCATTCTTTTTTTAGGATTAGATTATTTAGTTTTCAATTATTTTTAGTCTATCTTTCCATTGCCCTTTATTACATGTAATTATTATTGCATCATGATCTGAAAAGGATGCATTTAATATTTCTTCCTTTCTGCATTGGATTGTGAGGTTTTCATGTTCTAGTACATGGTCAATTTTTGTGTATGTGCCATGTACCACCAAGTAAAATGTATATTCCTTTCTCTCTCCATTCAGTTTTCTCTAGAGGCCTATCATACCTAACTTTTCCTAATATTCTATTCACCTTCTTAATTTCTTTCTTCTTTATTTTGTGGCTATATTTATCTAGTTCAGAGAGAGGGAGGTTGAGGTCCCCCACTAGTGTAGTTTTGCTGTCTATTTCTTTCTGTAACTGCCTGAACTTCTCCTCTAAGAATCTGCATGCTATACCATTTGGTGCATATATATTTAGTAATGATATTTCATTGTCTATGGTGCCTTTGAGCAGGATGTAGTTTCCTTCCTTATCTCTTTTGATAAGATTTTTTTTTGTCAGAGAGCAGGATTGCTACCCTTCCCTTTTTTTTTTTACTTCAGCAGAACCATAATTTATTCTGCTCTACTCTTTCACCTTTACCCTGTGTGTGTTGCTCTTTATCAAATATGTTTCCTGTAAACAACTTATTGTAGGATTATGGTTTTTAATCCATTCTAATATCCCCTTCTGTTTAATGGGAGAGTTCATCCCATTCACATTCACAATTATGATTACTATCTTTGTCTTTCTCTCCATCCTTTCCCCCTGCTTTCTTTCTCCTTTATCCTTTTCCTTCCCCCCCCAGTGTTTTGCTTTTGATCACTGCTTCCCTTAGTCCCTCCTCCCTTCTATTAGCCCCTTCCATCTTCTATCCCTTTACCCTTACTGCTTCTTCCTTCCCTTTAATCCTCCCTCCCTTTTCTTTCCCTTTTTCCCTCCTACCACTTAAAGGGCAAGTTAGATTTCTCTACCTAACTGATTATGTTATTCCCTTCTTGAGCTAAATCTGATAAAAGTAAGGTTCAAACAATACTCATCTCCCTCCATTTTTTCCCCTCTGCTGCAATAGTTTTTGTCTCTTTTCCTGTAAGTAATTTACCTTTGTCTGCCTCCTCCTTTCCTTTTCTTTCAAAACATTGTTTTTAGATCAGATTAATCTACTTACTTAGATCCATTTAACCCAATTGATTAGAACTTTTTTTATCATTACATCAAAGTCAACTTACATCTACCCCCTTTATGAATACCCCTTTTACATGTTGTAATAACAACACAGTTGTCAAGAGTTACAAGTGTCATCTTCCCTTGTAGGGATATAAACAGTTTGCCCTTATTAACAACATATTGTATCTTTCTGTCCAATTTACCTTTTTATGTCTCTCTTGAATCTTATACTTGAAGACCAACTTTTTTATTGAGCTCTGTTTTTTTTTTCAGGAAGATTTGGAAGTCCCCTATTTTGTTGAATATACATCTCCTCATGCTCATTTTCACTGGGTAGTTGATCCTTGGTTGTAATCCAAGCTCCTTTGCCTTACAGAATATCATGTTCCGTGACCTATGGTCTTTGCAAGGTACTGTGTAAACCTGACTGTGGTTCCATGATATTTAAATTGTTTCCTTCTGTCTGTTTGCATTATTTTCTCTTTGACCTGGTAATTTTGGAATTTAGCTATTATATTCCTTGGCATTTTCAATTTAGGATCTCTTTCAGGAGGTGATTGGTGCGTTCTTTCTATGACTATTTGACCTTCTGGTTCTAGGCCCTCAGGGCAGTTTTCCTTTATGATTTCCTGAAAGATAGTGTCCAGGCTCTTTTTTTCATCGAGATTTTCAGGTAGACCAATAATTTTTAAATTGTCTCTACTGGGATTGATTTCCCAGGTCATTTCTTTTACCAATGAGGTATTTTGCATTTTCATCTATTTTTTTTTCATTTTTTTTTCTGTTTGACTGATCCTTGCCCTCTCATAGAGTCATTAGCTTCCATTTGCCTGATTCTATTTTTTTTTGAAAATTGTTTTCTTCTCTTAGATTTCATACCTCCTTCCCCATTTGGCCAGTTGTATTTTTTAGGGACTTGTTTTCTTCAGTGTACTTTTTTTCCACTTGGCCAATTGTATTTTTTAAGGACTCTTCTATCACTTTCATTGGACTTTAAAAATTCTTTTTGGACTCTTCTAAGAAGGCTTTTTGGGCTTCAGACCAGTTCATATTCCCTTTTGAGGTTGCAGATGTGGGTTTGTTGACAATGCTGTCTTCTTCAGATTTTCTGCCTTGATCTTCACTGTTCTTATAATATGAATCTATGGTACATTTCTTCTTACTCATGATGTTTGCTTATTTCCTGGCCTTCAAAGAGATTGAACTCTCCTGCTGGAGAACAGGGGGCACTGATCCAAGCTTCTTGTATTGGGAGCCTTGGATCTGGTCACTGGCTTTGTGTGCTGGGGCCTCAAATGCTGGCAGTTGGAGGCTCAAGGGTTCTGTCAGCTTAACTAGTGTTGGGCTGGAATCAACAACACTGGAACTGTAGGGGTAGGATTGGGCAGAATGGTGCCTGGATGTTGCCTGCTTTTTATTTCCTTTAACTTTCTTCAGCTCCTTTCAGATGGGATGTTGCAGGATGTTTATCCACCTGGGGCCCCTTGGAGCCTTTCACAAATTTTTGCTGAGGCACTGGGAGAGTGCTGTAGAATGCTGAGGCACCTGGTGGTTTTCTGAGCTGGTTTCCACTCATCTCCCCCAACCCCTGCCCCACCCTCACCCTCACTGAGGCACTTGGGTGTCCAGGTGTTGGTGTTTGCCTGATCCACCACCTGGGTTTTAGGATCTCATCCTGGGATGCTGAGGTGGGGCTTTCTGCTAGTTTTCTAAGATACCTCCTGTTCCATACTGCTTCCCTTACCCCAGGGCAAGAGGGGCCTTTCCTGTTAATCGCTCAAGCTACCTCAGCTACTGGATTGATGCACCTTCTCTTTCTTCAGGTTCAGCTATTCCAGGATTTTTTCCTGAGGCTATATTTTCTGGACTTTCAGAGTTTGATTTGGGAGGGTGAGAGTGACTTACTTTTTACTCTGCTATCTTGGTTCCCTGAGCATCTTCCTTCTTACTCCACCATCTTGGCTCCTGGAAACAGAATCACAATAACTTCATTTTAAAGATGAAAAAACTGAGGTCTAGAAAGTTCATACTTGCAGCAAACATCACAGGTGGGATTCAAACATAGGTCCTTTGAATCGAAATGCATTATTTTTCTCACTACACCATGATGTAGGAAGCCAATTCTGCTGAGAAATTTAAACATTGGACTAAATCATTCAAGCAGTTTCTGTCTATATAACACCCCTTCCTACTCACCACACACACACACACACACACACACACACACACACACACACACACACACTAATCCTTCCTAATGGGGGAAAATGCCCAGCCCAGCAGACTACATTATACATGTAGCTGATTGTATCAGTTATAGTAGTACCTATATAGTAAAGCATAGTACTTATACAGTAAGTGGTACCCTATGAAGCATTGGGCATAATGGGGGAAAAGAAATTATTAGACATGTACTATGTTCAAATCACTGTGCAAAGTACTTTAAGAGTGTTATTTTGTTTCATTTTCATAACAACCCTGGAAGGTAGGTGCTAATATTTTCCCAATTTTACAACTGCAGAAGCTGAGGCAAACAGAGTTTAAGTGACCTCCCCAGGGTCACAAAACTAATAAGAGTCTGAGGCTAAATTTGAACTCAGATCTTCTTTACTCTGAGCTCAGTGCTCTATTTACTGTGACACTTAATTCCCTCATTGTCCATTGGGAGTTGGACAATGACTTCAGACTAGAAATGAGTAGTAAAATAAGTTTGCTTACATTTTGAATACTGAACACTTCTTTCAGTTATGTAATTACAAAGAACTCATTTTATACTTGCAATAACTTATATTTTCAATGTTAATAACTTCCAGTTATATGTATGGGAATCAAATACATGACTGGGAGTCATGACACACCACAGTTTCAGGAGAATCAAAGTTGCTTGTGATGGAAAGGGATAGAAAAATGCATGAGGTATGTAAATGGGCCCCAGCATTTTACTAATGATTATTGTTGTATGACATATATTAAACATAACCATCTCAAGGACACATGAGACTAGAAAAATGAGGTGAACTAGTTATGTAGCAAAAGGTATATGTGACAGAAGAATGGCCCTAGTGTTTCATTTGTATTGAAATAGATCTGTGATCACATGGGCCTAGTTTTTCTTCCAATGATTGGGATTACAATCCATCCATGCCTGCCTTTCCTGGGTAGGTCTTATACATGTCCTTCCATAAATTCTTTAGGGAGACTGTACCTAATGTAATGGAGCCATAACTCATGTTTTCCTGACTTTGCAAAGATAACATGGAACACATCTATCAATTTTTACTTCTTATCATGTTGCCAAATTGTTTTTTTTTTACTTTTGCTCATTCATACCTTGTATTAAATCCTTTGCTTGTTATTTTTTCCTTCATAGTTGCTTATAGTTAATGCATTGCAGAATATTCAAACCCACAATATAACACTTTAATTTTTTGAAAACTGACTGGAAGCAAAGTAACAGCAATAGAGGGATATTGGCATAAAAATCTTCATCATTTCCTTCAGTCTTGAAAAATTTTAGTGTGTGTAGCAGCAGCAGATCAAAATTTGACTAAGAAAAACAATAGATTAGTGAGACTTTTTGTAGATGAGTGAAAATATATGGACAAGAGAATGTCACATAAAAAGAAGTTGTGGATTAGCTATGGGCTACACCTGTTAAATGAAATCAGATGAAATCATAGATTCATTAAAGTATCTAATTACCAGTGCAGAATATAGCTTCTCTGTACATTGTGGCATCAGAACAAGACACAGCTCTCTTCATTCCTGCTTCTAATGGATCTGATAATGATAAGCTATTAAGTACAAAATAGAAGTGTTCATTGTTAATCTTACTTCTGTTTTATTTCTTTATTGAGTGAAATGATCTTCAGATTGCAGGATGTAACAAAAATATTTGTCAGCCAATTAATACTATAAATGAGGAAAATGATATAAGTAGTATTTATTTCAACAAAGTGTCTTGCCTCAGATGACCTACAACTCCAAGTAATGAATGAATTCACAAATACTACTGATGAACTAATACATTCTTCTGAAAGTAGGTGGATTCTTCAAATCACAGGTTGACGATTTTGACGTTGATTAATTTATTTTTTCCAGACTTGTATTTTCATTGACCCCTGCCAAAAAAGATCAACAACAGCTCCACAATGTATAGTGTTAAAGAACCAATTGTGAACACTGAAAAGATAAGGTCCTCTCTCAATGTCCCAAAGCAAGTATATTTTCATAGTTGGTGCTTGAACTTGGATCTTTCTGACTCCAAAGTCATCTCTATCACCCACAATGTGAAAATAATTCAAATGGCTTGTTGAAGGGATCATTGTTGCATATTTAGAAAAAAATAACCAGTTACTACTAATGGACAGAATGAATTCATCAAGAATTCCATGACACACATACCTCATTTCTTTCTTTTTTTTTTTTACAATTAGATGCACTTTAGACATTCCTAACTGAATGCACTCCCAAAATCTTAAATTCAACACATTGCAAACTTCTCATTATTTTTCTCTCTAAATGTTCCACTTTCTTAACTTCTCTATTACTGTCAAGAGTACCACCTGATTCCCATTCATCTAGGATCTCAACTTATGCATCATCCTTGCTCCTTCACTCTGTTTTACTCTTTCATATTAAATTAGGTATTATGTCCTATCACTTCTATCTTATTAATATCTCCTGTGTATGATCCCTTTCCTTCTCTGACATAATAATCACAATGATGCAGACCCTCCTCACCAAATACCTTGACTATTGCTAACAGTCGGTTGGTACTTCTGCTCCAAGTCTCTCTCCACTCAAATCTATCCCCCTACCTGATGCTAAATTGATCTTTATAAAATTTAAGTATGGCCATATCACATCCTTATTTAATAAATTACAGTGGTTCCCTATTATCTCTAGGATTAAATGTAAAATCCTCTGTCTGATATTCAAAAGCCTTCATAACCTGGGCCCTTCCTACATTTCCAATTTTCTTCTAATTTACTCTCCTCCAAAAATTCTGCAATTTAGTGACACTTGGAATCTTTGCTGTCCCATGAACACAGTATTACTTTGAAATTTTGCACTTTCACTACCTTTCCCTTGTGCTTTTAATGATCTCCCTCAGTATCACTGCCTCCTAGCCTCTCTAGATTCCTTTGAATATCAGCTAAAGTCCCATTTTCTACAAAATATTTTTCTTACTTATTTTTAAGCCTTAATCTTAGTCTTAAGATTTCTCTCTGAGATTAACCCCCATTTTATTCTGCACCTATCTTCTTTGTAAGTAGTTGTACATATGTTATCTCCCTCCATAAGATTGTAAGCTCTTTCTTGCAGATATAGTGCACATTGTCTGATACAGAGTACAAACTTAATAAATGTTAGTTGATTGACTGGTAGATCAAGGAATTGCTGCAGATGGAGTATACCTGGATTTCTCTAGGTCATATGTCAATTTTCTTGAACATAGAGAAATTAAATTAACAGAAAAAAAAAACAGTAACAAGAGGAGGAAATGTGATCTCCAGTTCTAGGAAATGTGTTTAGGCATCTATGAAGAAATACTGCAAAATGAAAGAAAAAAGATACCACACTTGTTGAGATAAAGGATTCTGGGGAATTTGAAAAAAATAGAACCAGAACACACTGTTCCTGTGTGGTTTAAAAAGAAAAGAGAATTGTGAAAGCGTAAGTGATGTTCTGAACAGTAAAATAATCAATAAAATAGAAAAACTTGAATCTACAATGGCAACCCTCACCAAAGGAACAAAACAGAGAACAATAGTTTGACAATGCAAATACACAAGTGAAAGAAAATCTAAAAGAAACAAACAAGCAAAACTATGCAAGCAAAATTTATAGATCTTGAAGACAGGATTTGTAAAAAAAAAAAACAATCTAAGGATCATAAGTCTCTCAGAAGAATACTACAGGACAAAATACTTTAAAACCACAATGAATGAAATAATAGTAGAGAACTTCCTAGAACTTCTAAACAAAGAAAATGAAATTAAATGGAAAGAATTCACAGATCACCTTCAGGTAAAACAAAAAGAAACAAACAAACAACAACAACAAAAATTTTACAAACTCCGAGACAAATAGTGGTTAAATTTAGCAGTTCAATTCTGAAATAACTTCTTCATATCATCAGGAGATAAACCTTCAAACACAAAGGAAAGGATATTTGAATAATACAAGCCTATTCCACACTGACTACAAAAAAATAAAAAGGAAGGAACGTAATAATTTCTGAGGAGTTTTAGTGCTCAGGATGCAGCCCAGGATGACCTATCCTACAAATCTGACTTTAACCGTATGAGATAAGAGATTGACATTCTGTTATAAAGAGAAATTTGAAATATTTGTAAAGAAACCAGAATAGGTGAAACCAAGATGACATAAAAATGGAGACTTGCCTGAGTTCTTCTGAATTCCCCTCCAAAGCAACTTTACAATTATGCCTCCAAATGAATTGTTGAGTGCCATGACCAACTAAAGGACAAGGTAAAACAACTTTCCAGCCTAAGGCAACTTAGAAAGTCAACAAGAAAGGTCTGTATTACTGAGATGAGAGTGGAGTGCAGTCAAGTGCAGACCATACTGAGCAAGCCAGCAGCAGACCTTGGGGTGACAAAATTGGCAATAGCAGCTTCCAGAACTCTCAGTCCACAGATGGTAAGAGAGTTGGAAAACTGGCCAGGTGCAGGACTCTACTGCATTGTCAACCTCTTCTTCTGAATTTAGGGAATTACACCTGTTCACTTTCCCCCTCTGAACTTGGAAAGTCTCTAATCTTCCATCCTTATAAATCAGAACCTAATATTTTATTCTCTCCATTTAATTAATTGGACTTATTTGATTAATTGTTTTTAATGTACAAAAGTCTATCTTCTCTCTATTTGGGGTCCAGGCCTAAGTCTGTTGCCCATTTGCTGGGCATTTGGCATGCATTGCTTAATAAATTGATATGATCATGAGATTTAACCTTTATTTTCTCAATCATATCATCTTTCACTTGCCATAGAAGAAAGCAGAAGGATGAGTGACCTGAAACTTTCTTCAAAATGCTGTTTTGGGAAGAACTCAGAAATTCTGGGAAGCATCCACAAACACAGAGACTCTTTCATAGTAAGAAGGCAGCTGAAGAATGAAAAAGAAGTCTAAAAAGTAGAAGTTCTATTAGAAGAAGTAGCATAAATATTTTTGCCCTTATATTACTGATGAGCAAATTGAAACTTAGAGTGCTAAAATGACATCCTCAGAATCACAGGGCTAATGCATAGCAGAACTCAGACTTGAAACAAAGTTTTCTGATACAAAGTCATGGGACCATAATCCAATAAGTTCATATAGCAAACTGACAGTGACCTTAGTGGCCAAATGACTAGTTTTACAGGCTAATATCCATAATTCTTTTCTCTACACCATGTGAATAAGTCACAAAAATATTATTTCATATATTTTAATCCTTTTGTAATAAATGGTAAACAAAAATATCTTTACTTTTAGAAACAGGACTGTCTTATTGTCAAGAATAAAGTGATTACTTATTTATTTGCAAAACCACACTGACAGTTTATGAAAAATTTTGAATTACTTCAACTTGCCAAGAATATAAAAATTATCTAAAACTACAACGTATGTAAATCTCATAAAGCTCCACTCATTGCACATTCTTTCCCAAAAAGATATCATGCCTTTGATTTGAATCAGTAATAACTTTGTGATTTAAAAATACAACTTGAAGAACCTACAATATAAATCCTCTATGAGAACTATTTCTTATCATTTATAGAAAAATGACAATATTTTAGAATATAAATGATGCATAATTTATATAAATCAGTTGTATCCCTAAACACCATTTATAAAGATTAAAGGACTCTAGTAAATTAAAAGATAAATATGTTATAGGAAGAATGAAACTTATTGATTTGATTATTTACTGAATTATTTGCCACATAGAGTACTTGTGCATGTGGGATGTTTAAGAGTTGTAGCTGCTTAGTAGTCAAATTTACAATTTTAACAAAACAAGAGTGGAAGATATAGGTGGAGCACCAGCATTTTCTTGGAGGAGGTTAGCTTTATGGTAAAAGTCTAAACTAGAATATGGGGACTTCGATACCTAGAAAGTATATATGTGCTTGATCCTGTGATATTTAATACTTTTATTAAAAACTTATATTAAAAAAAACAGAATGTGGCTCCCAAAAAGCTGTGGAGAAAGGGATTAATAACCATCTTATTAGATCATAGAAAAAAAATTTAAAGAAATATTGGTAAAGTTGAACATAAAACTGAATTCAATATGATGAAGTTCACACAGATAACAAAAGTTGTATCATTAGGTTCAAACATTCAATTTACTCAAAGCAAAATGCACTATATGCAGACTGTAGTTAAATTGGGTAAGACTTCTGAATACAAGCTCAATCTGAGTCTGTAGGATGATTAATAAGGAAACCAAAAAAACTTACACATCAATGCATTTTAGGCTGCATTGAAAGACATTGGTTCCATTAATAAGGAGATTGTGATCACAGAATTATAGATCTTAAAAGTGGAAGCAATATTAGAGGTCATGCAGTCCAACTTATATTTCTCTAAATGGAGACATTCTGGAGTGAGTAGTGTGTTCAGTTTGGGGCACCACATTTCAGCAAAGGCAACAATATGAAGAAGAATATCCAGAAGACTGGTTTAAAGAGCTTCACTGGTATAGTAAAGAAACAGTTGGGGGAAGATGAAAATTATTTTCATGTTTCTGAAAGTCTATGGCATAGAAGAATGATTAGGTTAGATCTTTTTTTTTAATCCCGATTTCAAAACTAGAAATAGCATATAGGACTTGAAAATCCTCAGATAAAACTGCTTTAGGAGAGACACAGAGAGATGAAACAATCATAATTAAAACAATTCTTCTGTAACAATTGTAATTAAAACAAAGGCAAAAAATGCTATCTAATGGCAAAGATAATTGTAGTACATGGTTTCAAAAATACTTCTTTGATTTGGCCAGTATTATTAGAAAAAAACATATCCTTCACATTAAAGATTGCAGTTATAGATATAAAACAAAAAACTTAATAAAACCTCAATAAAGGAATTGTAGGGTTATAGACATAAAACAAAAATCTTATGACATCTTCTCTCATGATTCCATAGATCCTGAAACAACTTTAAAAGAAAAAAATATGTTTTTTTTTTTAGTTTCATATGCAAGTAAATCCATTCACTTCTGAATGTGGCATTACTTGCTGATCAACGTCCTATTCAATATCTTCTTCACCCTTAAAATAATTTGTATTCTTTTTATTCCTCAAATTCTATTCTGTTACTGCATTTTGATTTCAAAATATATCCACATGGTGTTTAGTGTAACATAAATGCAGATGAAAAATAAAAGCAAAATGTTCCATTTTTAAAAAATCTACATAAATATGATTTAGTCATTTCCAGAAGAATTATGTTTAAATTACAGATATCCAAATTTATATGTGTATATATGCATATATACCTATACATATGTATATACACATATGTGCATGTATACACACACACATATATATACTCACATACACACACTTATAATCATCAAATATGTTTTAAAACAGTCTAAAATTTTCCAAATATATGTATATATGTATGTATGTATGTATATTATATATATGTGTGTATGTGTGTTTGTATGTATGTATGTATAATCACTGTTCTCAGTTCTTTTAAAAAAAGTGAACTTCCCAGTTTTGCTTCTTTATCACTTATATATGATAAAATTTACTTATATTCAATTTAATATACATGAGATATAACAATTTGCAGTTTCAGGAATTTGTAGTCTTCTCCTAGTGACTTCTAAATTTTCAAATGTATTTGAAATGTGAGGTAAAGGCCATTGAATTAAGAGGCTACATTAATCCACTTTGCTTGAAAGTCACCTAAGCAGTTAGTGTTAAATTGAAATTCCCACATTTCTCATATAGATTTTAGCCTTTGCAACGTGTCCTTAAATCAGCTATATTCTAAACCTTGGTTAAGGGGTAGCCCACATTCACAAAGTGAATGTTCCTATGAAGTAGCTATTTTTAATGAACCAAGTTAATTAATTTAATAAACTACTCCTTGAAAGAGAAGATACACTTGCCTTTGATTTTTTTCTAATTCCATTTTGAACTCGTAAGAAGCTACCAGCTCAGATTCTTTAAGAACCTACTCAATAGCTCACAAAAGTTCTGGTTCCTTAAGAATCTGGCCAATATGACAGATCTTTAATAAACTTTGTCTTTGGCTGAAAGAAGGTTTGGGTCAAATTCATTTGGGTAGCACCAGCATGTTGTGATTTTGGGGTCCCAGCACCCCTAAACCTCTAGACCCCAATATATGGTTCCTTGACAGGGAAAAACTGCCTAATCCCAAGCTCTTCTTCAGTCAAGACTGGAAGGTACATAAGCCTCCATTCCCCTTTCTTAATCCCTTTCTTGCCCTGCAGTTGGTGGATTTCCAAGAACCTAGGAAGGTTTAGTTTGGAAATGTTTTTCTGGCCTGACCTCTCAGGTCCCATTTAGGTCAGACAGCTATGAGGCTGTCTCAAACTCAGACTGACACTGTCAGGCTCTCGGTCCATTGGTTCTGTTTGAGGCCACAAACCTAGTCACACCTTAGCACTGCCTATCTGAAAGCATAGGTCCAATTCTCTCAATTCTTTCATCACTAGGGAATTAAGAAAACTTCAGGTGCTATTTTGACCTTTTGGATTTTTGGTTTCTTTCCAGAGGTTTATTCCCAAAGCCTCCTTTAAGGAGAGAAGAGCTTCTAGTCCCTCACTCACAAGAAGGGGGACTTCCTATCTCCCTGCCTTCCTGGTCCCAGTTCCCATAGCACCTTCAGGGCTTTTCCCCCTAAGGGAAATTCCTGACTCACCTAATGGGACAATTAGGGTGCATGTTTGTTTCTCCATTTCAGAGGTCATTCATGTTAAAGAGAAACTAGGATGTTACTTAGAGGATCTCACTAAGTTTACTGAGAGTTTTAGGGATGTGTCCTTACAATTTGAGCTTTATTGGGATGATTTGCACATCCTCTTCTCCACCTGTCATAGCACTGAGGAGAAAGGGAGAATCTGGGAACAAGCCCAAATATTTGGGGACTATTTGGCTAGCAATGACCCAACAAAATACCCCCCAAGAATAGCTGCTATTCCCACTACTGACCCAGGTTGAGATTATCAGAAGAGTGAGGATAGGGGAAAGAGAGACTATATGGTAATTTGCAAGTTAGGAGGCCTAAGAACTATATTTCAAAAGCAAGTAAATTTTCAAAAATTAAGGAAATTACTCAGGGAGAAAAGGAAAACCCTGACCTTTTCCAAGATAGACTAGTGGTAGCTATTAAAAAGGATGTGAATTTAGATCTTGACTCTATAGAAGGGTAACAATCCTAAGCATGATTTCATTAATCAGTCTGCCCCAGATATTGGGAGGAAATTGCAGAAATTGACAATGGGATCGCAAACACCTCTGGCCCAATCACTGGAGGCAGCCTTTGGAGTTTTTAACAACAGGGAGTTAGTAGCAACAGAGGAAAGAAAAAGAAGAGAAGGGGCTAGAAACAGAGAACATGCTCATTTCTTGGCTGCTGCCATAACCAGGAAAAGACCCAATGGTGCTCCTGGCAACTCCGGCAGTAGGGAAACCTGCTTTCAATGCCACTAGGGGGGTCACTGGTCCAAGGAGTGCCTCTCCAGGGTGTCCCTTCAGAAGAAGCCCATTGACTCAAGCAGTGAGGGCCACAAGGAGGCCCGCTGATCTAAAGAATACCCCTCCAAGTACCCCCCCAGAGGTAGCCCTGGGACCAATCTCTCTGGGACTATGCCCAAGATGTGACCAGGAGGGACATTGGAGGAATCGTTGTCTCCAAAGTTGGAAAAGTGGTGGGGTTGCCCCCCCCAGTACCCCATCCTCTAATCTTCTCAAGACTGGGAACAACAGTGGATCCTGGGACTTGGCAGCACTCCCACTTTCTCCATCTATCTCACCAAGCCCTGGGCAAAAATTGACACTGAAGGTAAGGTTACCCACTTTATCATGTCTATGTTCCCTATTTTAACCATTTAATCTGGCCCTACCCTCCTCTTGACCCATCCAGTCATGGGCATTGAAAACCAAGATATATCTCCAGACATACCCCCTCCCTTATTGAGGATCTGTTGTTTGAATACTCCTTCATTATTCTCTCCTCTTGCCCTGCCCCTTTGTTGAGAAGGGACCTGATAGTGAAGTTAGGGAGCCAATCTTCTCTAGTTAAGCTTCCCATCTCCCTTTTCCCTCTATGCACCAGACCTCCCCATATTCTTCTGGAAGTTTGGGAGACAATTGAGCTAATTGTTTGGGATCAGGGAATTCCTGGGTGAACTACTCATACCACTCTAGCTGTTGTTCACCTCCAAGACTCTCAAGTGTTGCCTCATCACTGTATTTGAAGTCTCATCAGGAAGATTTCTTTGGCTGCTACCGTAGGAGTTCTTAATTTATTGGGCACTCTGGCTATAGGGTCTCTTTGAACAAAGTCCAGACAGCTTGTCAAACTATAAAGTAGTTGGGCCATGAAGTAACACCCACCCCTCACTCCTTAACCTCAGAGAGGAAAAAGACAATCCTGTCTATCCCTGTCCCAGCCACTAAGAAACAACTTTGAACTTTTATAGGCATGGCTAGATTTCCTGGACTCTGGATCCCTAAATTTGGTCTTATTGCTAAGCCCCTTTTTGACTCTATTCAAGGCCTTGACTCACTCCCTCTAGAGTGGGACCTCAACCAATCTAAAGCATTTGAGACATTGAAAACTAAATTGACCACCACTTCAACATTAGTTCTCCCCAATCTAGAAAAACCTTTCACTCTGTATGTTAATGAAAGGAGAAGTTAGGCTTTGGTACTCCTAACCCAATCCCTAGGACCTGACCTCAAGCCAGTTGCTTAGTGGCTGCTGGATGGTCTTCATGCCTCCCAGGCAGTGGCTGCAACAGCCATTGTGTTTAAAAGCCATTCAACTTGCAGTAAGCTAGGATCAGACAAGTCTCTCAGGATTGTCCAACTTGTACCCAGAGACTCTGGAATATACCTGTGAATCCTTGGAGGACCTCAAGCTAGTGTTTGGAAAGACCCCAGCCCCCTCCATAGGACAGGTGGATAAAAAGAGGTGAATCATACATGTTCTTTTCCTTCTATGTTTTTACCTTTCCATAGTCATCTTTAATTCCCTCCAGGGAAATTCTTTTCTATACTCCTTTTGTAGTTGTTTGGTCCTTGTTTGCTTAACCTCCTTGCCAGGTTTAACTCCTCCAGGGAACTAGCCATCAACTTCCAAATAATTGCTCAGGCTACAAACCTCTGACTGAGTACAAGATTTTCTAGCCCACTGGACATGAAGTCTGACTCCTTGAATGGGACTCAGAGAGGCAGGGACAACTCTATGCCCTTTGCCAGTAGGAAGCAGTTTCAGAAGCCAAAATTTTTGCCCCTTACCCCAAAAGAATTTGGGGCCCATTTGTTGAATGGGGAAAATGGGTTATGGGCCCAAGCTAAGGCCTTTACCCCTTATCCCAAAAAGAATTTGGGTCGCATTTGTCTACTGGATTCTCCTTGAATTCTCCCACTTGATCTAGGAAGTCTCTGGTGTTCCCCTAAGTCTAGAACACTATCAGTTGGACTTTCATTATCACCTATGCCCAATCTTCCAACTAGCTGTTACCCTTAACCTCAACCCTCCATTGTTTATTACCTCCAGATGGCTCCTGGCTACTTCCCACCCTTGATCTCATCTAGACCCCATTCTCAACCCTCCAGTCACTCCCATAAAGATCCTTCCTAGATCCCTCCTACAGTCTTTCTGTATGTAAGGTCCATCTTGTCTCCATTAAGGGGTTCAGATGCCTTAAAAACCTATTAGCTATTAGCAATAGCTCACAAATGTTCAGATTCCTTAAGAGTCTGACCAATGTGGTGGATCTTAAATAAACCTTGTCTTTGGCTGAAAAAAAAATAAGAAGTTGCCACATTTAGTTATATATTTTAATTCTCTCCCACTGCTTCTGTGGAAGAGCCTAATGGGGAAGGAAAAATATCAGGATTCTTTGAGATCTTCTTTTAAAAAAAAAAGTTCTAATTCTCATTACTTAGATAGATTTCTGACCTCCCTGTACTTCTCCAAAAATGTAGAACAAAATCCATCCACTCCCACCTAAGAGAATAGCAATGGAGTACACACTCTATCCATTGTTATCCTTTACCCTCTCTACGTGAATTACCCACTTAAAAAAACTGGGGTTGGAGGAGTGGATCATATGTTTGGGGAATTTAAAAGTTCAAATGAATCCAAGCTTCTGAAAGAAAGACCAATTAAAAATAAACAAACAAACAAAAAAAAAGGTTTCTTTCTCTTTTATTTTACAGCTGTAAGTTATGAAGTGTGAGGGACTGTCTGATGTTGGCTACTGCCAGGTGGGCGTTGTGGCAAGATCGGGGTAGTAGCTGGAAGGAAGTAGCTGGAGCATGTGCTCCTGAGGCAAGGGGTGGTGCCACGTGGGAGTGGGACGGCAGAGGATGACTTCCCTTTGCTTAGTCCCCTCCCTATATGCAACATCAACCCCAGATGCCTCCTTCCTGTGTCCTTCCTGACTTCCTGGGTCACGTACCTTCCCTTTGTGTAGCACTGACCCCAGACGCCTCCTCCCGGTATCTGGGCCTGACTTCCTAGTTCACGTACTCTTTGTCCATGCACTAATCCCAGATGCCTCCTTCCTGTATCTGGTCCTAGCCTCCTGCGTCACTCCCTCTCCCTTGGAGCGCTAAACTCAGACAGCCCCTTCCAGTATCTGACCCTACAATCATTGACTAGTAGGCGGGCTGAGGAGGAGGGGCTAAGTAGGTTCTGAGGAACGGTCGTGGTCGGGAGTGCTCTCTCTTTGCTCCTGCTCTGTTGCTCTGGCCTTCCTGCTTGGCCTTGCTGTGATGGCCTCTGAATAAAGCTCGGGTGTTGGCAGCCTCCTGATAGGTCGTCTCTGTGTGTGTATCCAGGTAGGCACCGAGGACTGGTAAGTATGACTCTGGCAGCCTGTTCCTTATAGGAGGAGAGTGTTCGGCGCGGCCGGCACAAGGTCGGCGCAGCCGGTACAATGAAGCACAATAATCTCCAAATAAATGAAGATAAGGATTATCAAAGTTTGGCAGAGATACATATGATACTAATGTTCTATTTCATAAAATTTAAAGGAATAGGCATTTTTGAAATGCATAAAATAACTTTTCTTATGCTTAATTTCCTTTTTCCACTGAATAACACCATTCCCCTACTTGTACAAGTTCAGAAACATAGAGGCATCTTTTGCTCTTCTTTGTCTTTAAACTCCTGTATTTAGTTGTCATGGTCTGTTGAATCTTCCCTTTGAAACTAATTTTACTTCTCTTCCTTTGCATTGCTATTCCATTTGCCACCACTACAGACCAGGCTCTTAACTGCTTTCCCTACCAGCAATCTTTTAACCCAATTCTTAGTTACACAGTACCTTCAGATTTTTATAATTCACTTTAAGTATGCCATTTACCTGCTCAAAAGTCTCCTTAATCTTCATGGTACAAATACCAATCTACTTCCCACAGAATTCACTGTTATTCATAATCTGGACCCAAACTACCTAACTAAATAATTCCCACCACCTGATATGAATACTCCTTCTCTACTTCAGCTATATACCACATTGCTACAGATGCTTAGTAAAATTTACTCTGTTTTAAAGCAAGCATTGCTTCTTCTCTGTCTCTGGATTCCCAGAAACTAGAAGAATACCATATATCTCAAAAAGCTTAAAGTACATTCTATCATTATAAACTTTTCTTTAGTAATGAAAAATTCTCAGTTGAATTCTCACTTTCACTTTTTATCTGAGAAAGATACAGTTATTTATCAATGCTTAAGATGTCATAGATTTAGAGCTGGGAGATACCTTAGAGGAGATCTAATCGAACCCTATATTTTACAGATGCAGAAGCTAAAGTTCAGGGTCCCTTACCCATTGTCACATAAACAATAAGAGGCACATCAAGAATTAAATCACAAGTTCTCTAATTCCGAATACAGTGAATTTCCCATGGCATTATGTTGTTTCCAGTTTTAATTTAAACTTGAAATAACCAAATAATTTTATTTTGGATAGCAAATTTCCAGTACTTAATGCTTGTAACACACATGTAATGCATGTAAGAGCAGGAAGGGTAGTATTGTTGAAATATGGCCTGGGATCATTGGATTTAGAGCTGTAAATTACCTAAGAATTAGGAGATTATAGTTTACTTACAAACAGAGTAAACTCAGGAAAGTAATTTCATTCACTTCAGTCTCTGTTTCCTCATCTATAAGTCCAAGGCTATGGACTATATGGATTCTCAGATATATTTAGTTCTATAAACCTCTGACAACGAATTGTAATGCTTCCACTCTTACTATCAATGTAGTTTTGGAAAAAGCACTTAAGCTCTCAAACTCATTTTCCTCATGGGTAAATCAGAAATAACAACATTTTAAAATTATAGCAGAATGTGGTAGTTAAAAGAAAATGCAACCTAGGATAATTAGTAATTTTAATGAAATAAAGACAGGTAATCAGAAATATTGTCCGTTTTCCACACACAAACAAAAGAAAGGGATTAAAATCCTACACTAAGAGACATTTTGAATGCTAGAAAGATTTTAACATATACATCATACAGCATAGCTGCTTTTAAGGAACTAAGCCATGAATTAATTCCTACTTAAACACAATAAGTTTTACTCAACATTTTAAATCTTTAAAGGCAATATATTTACATAGTTTTTTTTTTTTTAACTAAGCATGTTCCATGAGAGTTAAATTCTTTAAATCAACGTAAGAACTAATGGTAACCAAACATGATTAACGATTACCAAGTCATTAGTTATTTTATTACATTAATAAAACTAGAAGTTTAGAAGTGAGTATATCTACATGTGTATGCATGTGTGCATATATGTTTAGGGAATGTTAATGCACCTTTACATTTATATTTTGATTTAATTCAACACACATTAAAGATAAGGTGCTGGAGCAGAATCTATTATGCTTCAATTGAAGTTAAAAAAACATGTCTAGAAATCATGATTTCAAACAAAGCAAAAGAAAAATGGACCTAATTAAAAGAGATAAGGAAGGAAACTACATCTTGTTAAAAGGCACCATAGATAATAATAATAATAATAATAATAATAATAATAATAATAATAGTAGTAGTAGTAATAATAAACTTATATGCACCAAATGGCATAGCATGCAAATTCTTAAAGGAAAAGTTAAATGATTTACAGGGAGAAATAGATGAGAAAACTCTACTAGTGGGGGACTTCAATGTTCTCCTATCAGAACAATATAACTATAATTTAAAAAAAGAAGGTAAAGAGATGAATAGAATTTTAGAAAAGTTAAATATGATAAACCTCTGGAAAAAACTGAATGGGAAAAAGGAAGAAAAATACTTTTTCTTAGTGGCATTTGGCACCTACACAAAAATTGAAAATATGGTAGGGCATAAAAACCTCCCAACAAAAGGTAGAAAAGTAGAAATATTAAATGCATCTTTTCCAGATCATAATGTAATAAGAATTAGATTCAATAAAAAGCTGTGGAAGCATAGATTGAAAACTTGTTGCAAACCAAAGAACCAAAACCTAAGGCATATGTATGTAAAATAACAAATCATAGAAACAACATATAATTTCATTAAAGAAACTAATAAAAATGAGACAATATACCAAACCTTATGGGATGTCTTCAAAGCACTAAGTAGGGGAAAATTAATATCTGTAAATATTCACATCAATAAAATGGGGAAAGAACAGATCAATGAATTGGGAGTGCCACTCCTGAAAATCAAAGGAGATGTTAATGAAATTAAAAGTAAGAAAACCATTATATTAATAAATAAAACAAAGAGCTTTTTATGAAAAAAATGAATGTGACTGCTAATTTAATTTACAAAAAAGAAAGCCAAATTATTAGTATCAAAAGTGAAAAAGATGAATTCAACAACAATGAAGAGAAAAATTAAAACAAATATTAAGAGCTGTCTTGACCAATTATATGTCAATAAACCTGACAATCAAATGTGATAGATGAACATTTATAAAATATTAATTTCCCAGATTAAAAGAAGAGGAAATAGAATGTGTAATAGAATATATCTATTTTGTTTTCTTCTTTTTAATCTTATATAATATTTTATTTTCCCAAAATACATATAAAAACAATTTTAGTATTATTGTTTTCAGATTTTGAATTCCAAATTCTCTCCCTCCATCCCGACCTCATTGAGAAGGCAAGAAATTTGACATTGGTTATACATGTGCAAGACACATTTCCATGTAAGTAGTTATGTGAAAGAAAAAACAAAAACAAAACAAAACAAAAAAACAAACTAAAGAAAGTAAAGAAAATGTATCTTTGATCTGCATTCAGGCTACACCAGGCTCTGGAGATGGATGACACCTTTCATCATAAGTTGTAAAGAACTCTCCTGGATAATTGTATTGCTGAGAATAGCTAAGTTATTCATAGTAGATCACCAAACAATATTGCTAGTACTGTGTAAAATATTCTCCTGGTTCTGCTTATTTTACTTTACATTAGACCAACTAAGTATTTCTATGTTTTTCTGAGAGTGTCCTGTCCATCATTTCTTTTTTTATTTTTTCATTTTCCCCCCAATTATATTTCAAGACAATCTTTACCATTTATTTTGTTTTTGTTTTTGTTTTTTGTTTGTTTTAGGCAATTGGGGGTAAGTGACTTGCCCAGGGTCACACAGCTAGTAACTGTCAAGTGTATGGTCTGAGGCCGGATTTGAACTCAGGTCCTCCTGACTTTCAGGGCCGGTGCTCTATCTACTGCACCATCTAGCTGCCCCCTTTACCATTTATTTTTACAAGATTTTGAGTTACAATTTTTTTCCCTCTCTCCCTCTCCTCCTTTCTTCCTAAAATGGTAGGAAATTTAATATAATCAAAAATATCCATTTTACATTTTGTAGTGCTGTCTCTCATTTGGTCATGAACCTGTAAATTACTTAACTTCTCCTTTAACAATTTGGATGCTAAACCACCTGGGGCCTATGTGTTTAGTATTGATAATACTTCATTGTCTATGGTACCTTTTAGCAAGATATAGTTTCATTTCTGATCTCTTTTAATTGGGTATATATTTTTTTGCTTTTATTTTGTCTGAGATCATCGTTGCTACCTCTATTTTCTTTTTTACTTCATCTGAAGCATAATAGATTCTACTCCAGCCCCTTATCTTTTCTCCTTGGATGTCTCTGGTTGAAGTGTCTTTCTCATAAACAACATAATGTAGGATTCTAGTTTTCAATCCAATCTGCTATCTGCTTCCATATTATGTGAGAGTTCATCCCATTCATAGTCACAGTTATGATCACTGACTGTGCATTTCCCTCCATTCTATTTTTCCTTCTGTTTGTTGTCTCTCTCTCTTCACCATTTCCCCCCTCAACAATGTTTTGTCTCTATCTACCACCTACTGGGATCTGCCCCACTTCTGTCAATCTCTCCCTGCCCCCATTCTTTTACATAATCTTTGCCTCTCCCTGCCCAGGTAAGATAGATTTATATATTCAGCTTCTTTCTATCACTTCTCCTGATCTTCCCTCCCTTATGTCACCCGCCCCCTTTACTTAATCTTCTCCCATGCTACTTCCCTGTCAGGTAAGACACATTTGATATGTTTTTATAGTCAACTGTTTGTGTATATTATTTCCTCTTTGAGTCAACACTGATGAGAGTAAGGTTCAAGCAATGCCTATTGCCCACCCTCCCATCTTTCCCTCAACTGTAACAGAGTTTTCATGCCTCTTCATGTGAAATAATTTATCCCATTTCACCTCTCCCATCTTTCTGTGCCCAGTGTACTCTACTTTCTCATCTCTTAGTTTTTTTAAATGCCATTCCCTAAAATTCACCTTATGCCCATACCCTCTGCCTATGCATATTCATTCTAGCTGTATTATTGGTGGTATAACTTTTAAGGATTATAAGTATCATCTCATCATGCAGTGATGCAAACAGTTCAGCTTCACTGAATCCCTTATTTTTCTTTTCCCTTTTTAATTATTTTATTCTTTTCTTGGGTCTTTGATATTGGAAAACAACTTTTTTATTCAATCGTGGTCTTCTTTTTATGAAATCTTAAAATGTTTCTATTTCATTAAATGATCATTTTTTATATTTGAAGTGTTATGCTTAATTTTGCTGGGTATGTGATTCTTGGTTGTAGTTATAAATCCTTTGTCTTCTTGAATATTGTGTTCCATGACCTTCAATCCTTTACTGTTGTAGCTGCAAAGTCCTGTGTAATCCTTATTGTGGCACCCCAATATATGATTTTTCTTTCTTTCTGGCTACTGGCAGTATTTTTCCTTGACTTGATAATCCTGATATTTGGCTATAATGTTCCTTGGAAATTTTATTTAGGGATGTCATTGCTGAGGTGATTGGTGGATTCTTTCATTGCCTATTTTGCCCTCTATTTCCAGGTTATCAAGGCAGTTTTCCTTGAAAATTTCTTGAAAGATACTGCCCAGGCCCTCCTTTTGATTATGGCTTTCAGGTAGTCCAATGATTCTGACATTGTCTTTCCTGGATCCATTTCCCAGGTTAGTTGTTTTTCCAATAAGGTATTTTCCATTTTTTCCATTTTTTTCCCATTCTTTTGAATTTGTTTGATTTATTCTTGATGTCTCATATAGTCATTAGCTTTCACTTGTCCAATTCTAACTGCTAAGGAATTGTTTTCCTCAGTTAGCTATTGTACTTAGGAGCTTAAAAATCATAAGAGAGATAGAAGAAAAATTGGGAAAAGAAATGAAAGTAGTGTAAGAGAATTAAGAAAAAAAGATTCAACAGCCTGAAAAACTGCTTAAAATGTAGAATTGGTCAAACAGAAAAGAAAATACAGAAGTTAATCAAGGAAAATATTATCTTAAAAGTTAGAATTGAGCAAGTGGAAGGTAATGACGCTGTGAAACATCATGAATCAATCAAACAAATTCAAAAGAATGAAAAAATGGAAGATAATGTAAAATACATTATGGGAAAAACAACTGACCTGGAAAATAGTTTCAGGAGGAACAATATCAGAATCAATGGACTAAATGAAAGCCACAATCAAAAGGAAGACCAGGACAACATCTTTCAAGAAATTATCAAGGAAAATTGCCCTGATGTCCAGGAACCAGATGGCAAAATAGACACTGAAAGAATACATTGATGATCAGGAAAGATATCCTAAAATAAAAATGCCAAGGAACATTATAGACATATTTCAAAACTATCAGGTCAAGCAAAAAATACTACCAGAGGTCAAAAAGAAAAAAAAAATCATGTATCAGGCAGCTGCAGTCAGGGTCGCTTAGGACCTGACAACTGCAACCTTAAAGAATCAGAGGTAAAGGAACATGATATTTCAAAGGGCAAAGAAGCTAGGACTACAACCAAGAATTATTTACCAGATAAAATTAAGCATAATACATGAAGGGAGAAAAATGGTCATTCAATGAAATAGAAGAATTTTAAGCCTTCATAAAGAGAAACCTAGAAGGAAACCAAAAATTTCTCCTCAAGAGAAATATCAAAACCCAACAGAAGCATAAAAAATTAAAAGAGAAAAGAAAACATAAGGGATTCAATTGAGCTAAACTGTTTACATCCATACACAGGAAGATGATACTTGTAACTCTTAAAAATTGTATCACTAACAGTACAAATAAAAGGGATATGCATAGAGAGAGGATTCAGGTATACAGTGAATTTGAGGGAATGAGATAAAAATTAAGGGATCAGAAAGAGGAGCACATTGAGTTCAGAAGGAAGGGAGAGGTAGAATGGGGTCAATTATCTCACATGAAGAGGCAAGAAAGACAGTGGAGGAAAAGATGAGCGGGTGGCAGTGGGCCTCACTTGAACCTTACTCTCATCAATACTGGCTCAAAGAGGGAACAATATACACAAACAGTTGAATATGAAAATGTATCAAATGTGTCTTACCTGGCAGGGAAGTAACAGGGAAGAAGATTAAGTAAAGGGAGGGGGGTGACATAAGGGAGGGCATATCAGGGGAAGTGGTAGAAAGAAACAAAACACTGGTGAGGTGGGAAAGGGAGAAAGGAGAGAGAGAGAGGACAAATAGGAAGAATAAAATGATGGGAAATACACAGATGGTAATCATAACTGTGAATATGAATGAGGTGAACTTTCCCATAAAATAGAAGTGGATAGCAGAGTAGATCTAAAGCCAGAATCCTACAATATGTTGCTTACAAGAAACACATTTGGAGCAGAGAGAGACACACACAGAGTAAAAGGTAAGGGGCTAGAACAGCATCTATTATTCTTCATCTGAAGAAAAGAAAAAAATATCTGGGCCTAGCAATCCTGATCTTAGACAAAGTAAAAACAAAAATAGACCTAGTTAAAAGAGATAAGGAAGAAAACTGCATCTTGCCAAAAGGCACCACAAATAATGAAGTAATCAAATTAGAAGAGCAAGGAATAGTCTACCTGTCAGAACTATGGGGAGGGGAAGAATTCATGACCAAACAAGAGATAGAAAGCATTACCAAATGTGGAATAAATAATATTGATCATATTAAATTGAAAAGCTTTCATACAAACAAAACCAATGCAATCAAAATTAGAAGGAAAGCAGAGAGCTAGGAAACAATCTTTACAGCAAATGTCTCTGTTAAAGGCCTCATTTCTTAAATATATAGAAAACTGAGTAAAATTTATGAGAATACAAGCCACTCCTCAATTGATAAATGGTCAAAGGATATGCACAGGCAGTTTTCAGACAAATCAAAACAATCTATATGCATATGAAGAAATGCTCTTAATCACTTTTGATTAGACAAATGCAAATTAATGTAACTCTGAAATACCACCTCACACCAATCAGACGGCTAATGTGACAAAAAAAGGAAAATAATAAATATTGATGAAGATATTGGAAAATTGGGACACTAATGTACTGTTGATGGAGTTGTGAACTGATCCTACCACTCTAGAGAGCAGTTTGGAACTATACCAAAAGGACAACCAAACTGTGTATACCCTTTGATCCAACAATACCATTACTAATTCTGTATCTAAAAGAAATCATAAAAGTGGGAAAAGGACACGTATGTACAAAAATATTTGTAGTAGCTCTTTGATGGCAAAATATTGGAAATTGAGGGGATGCTTATCAATTGGAGAATATCTGACCAAGGTGTGGTATACGAATTTGATGGAAGACTATTGTGCTATAAGAAATGATGAACAGGCAAATTTCAGAAAAAAAAATAAACCTCTAAAGGTTTACATGAACTGATGCCTTGTGAAATGAGTAGAACCAGGAGAACATTGTACACAGAAACAGTTGCACAATGATCAACTTTGATAAGCTTAGCTCTTCTCATCAATACAATGATGTATGAGAATTCCACAAAACTCATGATGGCTAATGCTATCCACATCCAGAGAAAGAACTAAGAAAGAACTATCGAGTCTGAGTGTAGATCAAAACGTGCTATTTTCTCTCTCTCTTTTTCTTCCTTCTTGTGTTTTTTTTCTTTTTTTTTTCACAACACCACTAATGTGGAAATATATTTAATATGACTGTATAAGTATAGCTTATATCAGATTGCTTGCCATCTTGGGAAAAGGGGAGGGGAGGAATGGAGAGAGAAAAAAATGGAACCCAAAATCTTATAAAAGTGAACGTTGAAAGCTATCTTTTCATGTAATTGGAAAAATACTATGGGGGGGTGAGATTATCTCATTGGATGCCAAAGAAGCTTTTGAAAAAATGTGTAACACTCATTACTATTGAAAACTCTATAAAGAATAGGAATAGAAACACTGAAGGAGAAGCAACCCCTCAGGAGTGCCCCCAAGCCACTCAGCAGCACCAAGAGACTAAAGGATTTTAAAGAAACAGTCAGCAATATAATCCATTCCAGACCATCCCTTACTTCCCAAACCAACCAAACTTCTCCCTGTGAGGGAAAAAGAGACCAAACTGAAAAAATGACCCCCTCAGAGCCTAACCTAGCACTGTCAGGACTGAGAAGTAGAGAGTACTAGCAGTGAGTCTAAATCCAGTTCATCCAGCAAGAACAACATGGAGACCTAAATGTGAGTCTCTGAATGAGGACAAAAGGAAGCATTGTGGCTATACCTAACTCAGTTTATTCTCTGAGGACCCAGCTAAAGAGTTTACTCCAAATGAACTAAACAAACTACCTATGACCCCAAAACCAATGGGCCAAGCCTAAGGCACAAAAACTGGGGCCCACCCCAAATTTGTATTCACCTTATGGACTGGCATCCTCTATTAATCCAGAGGATGGAATCTGGCTATGAGAGCAGTGAAAAAAAACAGTAACAGCCCTATAAGTCTGGATGCAACTCAGTCAGAGAGCTCTGGCACCTCCAGGGAAACGAATGTAAAAAGAACATCTGGATTGGTCCTTGCATGGAGTCAGATCCCAAAGTCATACAGTAGCAGCAGCATCCTGGAGTTGGAATTGGTCTCATTCAAAAGTGGCTGGAAAAAGAATCAGCACCTCCACTGGAAGGACAAGAACACAGACAGGGAGTTGTCTTCATACTGTTAAAGTGAACTGATTGACCTCCAGGAAGAGGAGGCTCAGAGGGCCCAGGAACAGGAACTCCAAAGGAAGGGGTAGAAGGAATTAGAGGAGGCTCAAGGGTTCAACCCACACCCCAGCCGCTTCATGGACATGGCTGAACTTCAGCATCGGGGAGGCATGACAACTCTGAGAGGTCCACCTGAGAGGCTAACTCAATGTTGGAGGAGGCGCTGCTCAGTGAGCAGAGATGAGACCGTGCTGCAGCTTTGGCTCTCTGTAAAGCAGCAATTTCTAAACTAAGAATTGCCCTTCATGGTGCTATTTCTAGCACACTCAGCAGAACCATAGTTGATAAGAAGTTACAAATTTATATCCCAAAATCATGGAGCCTCCAGGATCACATGCGGCAACAGCAACAGCAACTGCCGCTGCTACTGTCACCACCACTATTGGGGGACTCCCTTCCTCAGCCAACAAGTAAACACTCTATCCCACTCCAAGTACTGTTGAGTCAGGAGACACAACTGGAGTCAAGCAAGGATACCAAGTTTGAAATCAGTTCTTTTTCCCCCTCATCTACTTCCTGCCATAAATAAAACTCATTACTCTCTTTAGAGTCACCCTCCCCACCCACCCTACAGCCCAGTTCCCCAAGAAGGTCCTTCACCAACCCCTTGACTTCCTCTGCTAATGTGGGTGGTCATGCTTTTTCTGCATTCTGCAGGCAAGGTTTATGCTACTAGCTGAGGAGGCCTGACTTCTATTTTTCTGGACTATTGGGTGGGCAATATTAGGCTTTCTGGTTCTCACCCTGATAATGAAAACAGCACATGGATTTATGGGAGGAGTTCTTCCCCTCAAGATCCCTGCGTTGGTCTCATCCATCCTGACAGAAATCATATGTATTTGCATCCACACTGGAATGAGGACATAGAGCAGAAGACCTCCAGGTTAGAGTCTTTTTACCAGATCAGTCTGCAGATATCTCAGGCTGGCCAACTTGGGCCATGGAGGTAGGATATATCATGGGAACCACTTGGGCATCCAGGCTCCACAAGCATTATAGGGATGAGACTACACTCGGCCCCCGGTTTTGATCTCTCACAGATGCCAGCAGTAGAAATGGAATACAGTCTCCATGCCTCTCAGGCCACATCTTGCTGAGGTTCACTGAAGGAGGATGAAGGATTGCTGTACACTGCAGAGAATTTCTGACACATTTCAAGCAGTCTCAGTGGCACTGTTGTTTTGGTCAAGGGAGGAACCCCTCTCCCCACCTTGTCTTCTCACACTTTTGAAACTTCAAACATGAAGAAAAAGCCTTTGGAAACTAGGCATCATTATTCCAACTCCTTTTCCCTCTCTGTCATCCATGACCCTCCTGTGTCCCTGACCCCAATCCCCAGATCTTCCCTCCCCAGCCACAGCTCCCACCCCCTGATGTCCTGATGCCCATGATGGCAGGGGAGCTCCATACCCCAAGAACTTCAAAGAGCATCCAACAGCTTATGGTTATGTGTGACAGAGTGCCAAATACACAAGTGATATACAAGAGTCTCCTATGCCCTTCTTCCTGAAGCCCATTGCCAGAGACCAACCAGCATTCTGAGACCAGAGCTTCATGCACCTCAGGGCTCTGTTCACAGCTGAGCAACACTGCCAGACAGAAGCCAGATACACCAGGGTTCACATGTCCAGTCATGGAGGATACTCATTCACACTCACAGTATCCCATTGCCTGCCATCCATCATTATTGCCCAGTACTCTTTCTATGCCCCTGGAGATATCATAGAGTTCCAGACTTATTCCTGGTTCCTCCCTCAGCCCTGGACCCAGAAGAGGAGACATACCCCCTGATGATGATTGGAGGAAAAACACTTATACCTCTTAACTTGGACATAGGAGAACAGGAGGAAATGGGACTCTTTTTGCCACCTCAGATGTCCACCAAAGGTGGTTGACCTGGGCTGCAGCCCCACACCAGAGTGGGTGGTGAGGGGCCCTTCTTTGCTTATTCTTTTCTGTCACATTAATGTGCCATGTCAGAGTTGGTGCCCAATATTGTTGTTGTTGCTGTGCCAGGATCATTTCAGTATAGAACTCTATGTCCTCAGTGGTTCTGGAATCTCAAGAGACACTTGAATGATGGAATCCCAGCTTAAATTCTCCTTGAAAAAATGGGTAGCTGATTTAGGATAGGGTGCTGCCAAAGAGTAATTTTGACTCAATTGTAGTCTTAGAGTCGCTCAGAATTTTAAAGTTCAACCCATGAACTGTCACTGATCAGCATTTCAAGGTCATCTACCTGATTTTGATCCCAGATCTCTTTGTCCCTACTCCCTGCTGCAGTCCCATTCTCTGTGTGCCTCCCCTCCCTGTCCAATGTTCATGTTCTCTTTGGTTATGTATATCTCTTCTCTTCCTTTTGTAGACATCCCATCCCCCTCTGTTATCTTCCCTCCCTACAACCTTCTCACCCCCCTCACTACTTCCTTTCCCACCTCTACCCACCCCTGCTCCATCCCCATTCTTCTAGACACATGTGGTTATATACTTTCTTTCTGTGTCTTGTGTCTGGCCAAGACCTGAAGGGGGCCTAGCTCGTTAAGGAGCTTATCTTCTGAGACTCCTCTCTCATCCATACATGTGTGTACCCACTCACTCACACTTCTCACAATGGAGAATGTAGGTGGAATTACCAGCACACACACTTATATCCTTGCCTTACTACAGACACATTAACCTATTCAAGCACACCTAACCCCTATCCCAAGTAGCATATCCTTTACCACCACTCACTCACTTGTCATTGTAAACACTCAGAATAAGTTGAAGTATTTTAGGGACAAACATAACTGTCTTTGTAAAGTATTTTGAATAAATCCGAGAGTTCTATTAAAAAAAAGAATAGGAATAAATGTAGCTCTCCTTAAAAACCACAACCCTTAGCAAGTCAATTAACCCTTGTTTACCTAAGTTCTCTCTTCTGTAAAATGGAGATAATAATAACACCTAACTACAAATTGTTTTGAAGATCAAATAAAATATTAATTGAAAGTTCTTAGCACAGTGCCTGCAAAAATAGTAAGTTCAATATATAGATTAGCTATTATTTTACACTTATGTTTATATAGTAGTTATTATAGTATCCACATAATTATATGTTAACAAGTAAATTCAACATACATGCACTATAAAGGTAAAGTTTTTGGTGAGTAAGATAGGTCATACATACATACACACATATATGTGTATATGAGTCCAAATGTTCTTAATTTTGTCTCTCTGTGTTTCTCTTTTTTTGTCTCTGTCTCTTAAATCTGTTTCTCACTCTTTCCCTCCTTATCTTTATTCTCTCTCTCTCTCTCTCTCTCTCTCTCTCTCTCTCTCTCTCAACCTACATAGCATCTGGATAGTATAAGTGACATTCTATAACTTTTTTAATGTAATTGTGTATTTTACTGGACAATGAGGGGCCATTCTTCAGAGGATGGTTATTTCTCAGGCATTATACAGAGAATGTACAATATCCTCTGCCTGGTACTAAACTGACAAAGAGAGAATTGATGAATTTAGTTCTGGTCATGAATGATTCAGGTACTTCTATACTATTTGATGGAAAGATTTCTTGTTGGCTTCAGAGTAAAAGAACTGATGATTTAGGAGAGGTGGAATTAAAGTTTAGTTCACATGAAAAAGGACATATATGCACACAACTCCCTCAGGCCTTTTTGCACTTTTCCTTTCCATTATAAAGTGAGACCAGCACTGCTTTGAGTAGATGAATAAGGGGAGAGTCAGTCACTGATTTATGTCCCCACCTGGCTGCCATGTATCTATGAAGGCATGGAGGACACTCCTACTCCTGATCTTAGGAGACTTAAAATGATGTTTTAGAAATAGAATTGAAAATGTCAAGATCTTGCAAGCTTTGGAAAGTTACAAAAAAATCAGAAGGTCCTTCAGAAGCTGGAGTCACTTGCAAAGACCACAGCATGTAGCAACATGAGTTGAGTCTCACCAGGATCCAGCAAAGGACCTAAGTAACCTGATCTAACCAACAATTAACCACCTACCAGTCAAGACACTGAACTCTGCAAAAAGCCACCCCAATGCAACAATGGAGTTATTAACAAATCATCCTAAACTCTCCCCTCTTCAAAACTTCCACACCTGGAAACAAATTTGATAGCAATCTTTAAAGAGAGAAAAATATCCATAAGTCATGAGGTACTGCTCAGATATATATATATATATCTATATATATCTATATCTATATATATATGGATATATAGATATATATGTATATATTCATTGCACTTTTGCCTCATTAACATGATTATTTCTTTGACCTCTTATGACAAAGAATTTGTCCACAATCTAGGGACATAGTCTTAAATAAGTCAGGTACTATTGTATGTAATTTGTATAATTCAATAGGAAGGAAAAAAATCAAGAAAAATCTAAGTTTCTTCCCCTACCTATTTAACTCCTCCTCTGTCTTTGTTGGCTCATCATAGTTACACATCTAGATCTACATGTTAAACCCATTGTTTATCCTCTGAGCTCCAGTTCCACATATTACTTACTGAACATTTCAAAATGTATGCCATAAATGAAGTCTAAATAAACCATTTCCCCCTAAACTCTCTTCTCTTCAAAACTTCATTAAATCTGTTGCATACATTATGATCATTCCAGGTTCCACTTCCTCATATGATATATATCCTTAACTGCAGAATCTTGTTTTTCCTATCTCCACAGTATGTTTTGAATGTGAACACTTCTTTCTGCTCATATAGAGACTACATTAGTTGAGACACCCATCAGCTCTCAGCTAGATCATTACAGTAAGCTGATAAGTTCTCCCTGACTCAAATTTCTCATTATTATTCATCCATTCTGTGTTATATTTTGCTAAAAGCTGTTTCCTCATCTATCAAGATATTTGATTTTTTCTTATTGATATGATAAATTTTTTGATAGTTTTCCTAATATGGAACAAGACCTGCACTAATTGTAAATCTCACCTGGTTATAATGCATAATTTTTATGATATATTGCTATTATCTCCTAGTTATTTTATTTAAAATGTTTGCATCAATATTCATTAGAAAAATTGTTCTATAGTTTTCTCTCTGTGTTTTTCTTCCTGGTTTAGGTATCAGCATCATATTTGTGTCATAAAAGAAATTTAGTAAGAGTCCTTTGCTTACTTCCCCAAATAGTTTATATAGTATTGACATTAATTTTTTTTAATGTTTGGTAGAATTCAGTTGGGAATCCATCTGGTCTAGAAGACTTTTTCTTAGGGAGCTCACTTAATGCTTGTTCAATTCCTTTTTCTAAAATAGGGTTATTTGTGTATCCTATTCATACTTCTTTTAATCTGGAAAATTCATATTTTATAAACATTTGTCCATTTCACTTGATTGTCAGATTTATTGGGATATAATTGGGCAAGGTAGCTTCTAGTAATTATCTTAATTTCATCTCAGTCGTGGTGCATTCACCCTTTTTGTTTTTGATACTGACAATTTGTTTCATTAAATTAAATTAAAGATGTTCCAGTAAGCCAGCAGCAAGCCCAACCTCAGCAAACTAGTGGGAGATCCTGAGCCCTGCTGGGATTTCTTTCTTTCTTTAAATTAAATTAAACAATGACTTTTCTATTTTATTGTCCCACCCTCACAAAATAAGCTCCTACTTTTATTTGTTAATATAATGGTTTTCTTACTTTCAATTTTCTTATTTTTTTATTTTTTAGGATTTCCAATTTGGTGTTTAATTTGAAATATTTAACATGTTCTTTTCTAGTTTTTTTTTTTTAGTCACATCTCCAATTCATTGATCTTCTCTTTCTCTATTTTATTGATGTTTTTAGAGATCTAATGTTTTGCTCATATACTGCTTTAGTTGCATCTCATAAATTTTGATATGTTGTCTCATTGTTGTCATTTTTAAGTGAAATTATTGAATATTTCTATGATTTATTCTTTGATCAATGAATTCTTTATAATTAGATTATTTAGTTTCCAATTAATTTTAATCTGTTTCCAGGGAATGTCATTTTTATTTTACTGTGGTCTGAAAAGGATACATTTATATATCTGCTTTCTGCATTTATTTTTGAGGTTCTTATCCCCTAAAATATGGTCAATTTTTATGAAGTTGCCAAGTACAGCTGAGAAAAAAAAAGTATATTCCTTTGTATTCCTTTCAATTTTCCCCAGAGATCTATCATATCTAACTTTTTAAAAGATTTTATTCATTGCCTTAATTTCTTATTTATATTGTGGTTAGGTTTATCTATCTATGAAAGGAGAAAATTGAGGTACCCAACTAGAATAGTTTAATGTGTATTTCATCTTGTAACTTATTAAACTTTGTCTTTAAAAATGTGAATGCTATTGCATTTGATACATATATGTTTAGTATTGATATTAATTCATTGTTCCCGGTACCTTTTAGAAAATAAAGTTTACCTGTTTATCTTATTTAATTAGGTCTATTTTTGTTTTCACTTTGTCTGAGATCATAATTGCTATCCCTTTTTTTAACTTCAGCAGAAACATAATAGATTATGCTCTACCATAATAAATTCTACTCTAGACCCCCCCCTTTTTAAAATTTGAATATGTCTCTGTCTAAAAGTATTTTTCTTGTATCCAATCTATTGCTGGAATCTGGTTTCCAAATCCTTCTGCTAGCCACTTTTCTTTTATGGGTGAATTCATCCAATTCACATTCACAGTTATGATCACTGGTTGTGTATTTTATTGTATCCTAATTTATTTTTCTATCATTTTATCTCTCTCTTTTTCCCTTTACCCTTTCCTTCCTGTAAAGTCTGCTTTGCTTCTCATCACTTCCTCCCTTAATCCTTCCTCCTTTCTGTAAGCTTCCTTTTTTTCTTATTTCCTTCACCCCCTACTTCTCTGTTTGACGAGATAGATTTTGACTTCAGAGTGTGTATATTATTCCCTCTTTGAGGTAAATCCAATGAGAGTAAAGTTTAAGTCTTTCTTTCCACTCCTTCCCCCATTTCCCCCTTGACCATGTGTGTCCTTCTTTGAATCTCTCTTCTATGTGAGCTAATTTTCCCCACACTTCCTCTCTCCTTCCCTTTCTCCCAGTGCATCTCTCTTTCTCAGCCCTTCAATTACTTTGGAAGTTATGTCATCTCAAGCAAATCACTCTTGGGCTGGAAATTTGTTTCAATCTGTCTTTTTGTGGGTTCTGCTGCTCTCAGATTTGTTTAGATTCATTTTACAGGCATTTGGAGGAGTTTGGGGGAGAGCTCAAGCAGGTCACTGCTTTTAATCCACCATCTTGATTCCACCCCCAGGAATTGTTTTCTATAGTCAATTTTTGTCCTTCCTTTTCAAGCTGTTGACTTTCTCTTACATACCTCTCATTTCTTTTCCCAATTTTTCTTCTACCTCCCTTATTTGACTTTTAAAATCCTTCTTGAACTCTTCCAAGAAGGTTTTTGGGACTTCAGTCCAGTTTACATTTCCCTTTGAAATTTTGGATGTGGGTATATTAACAATGTTGTCCCCTTCTGAATTTATGTTTTGATCTTCCCTGTCCCCAGAGAATCTATGGTCATTGTCTGTTTCTCCTTTTTAATTGTGATGTTTGCCTTTTTTCCTTTAAAGTTGAGCTCTACTGGTGGCAGACACGGGGCACAGTTCCAGTCTTCTTCTGTTGGTGGCCAGAAGCCTGGTCACTGGCTCTGTGTGCTGGCAGCTGGAGGCTGTAGGGGTCTGGAAGCTTACCTGGTGCTGAACTGGGGTCCTTGTGGTGGTGGCTGGCATGTGCTGAGACCAAGTGGGATTGTTTCTGTGTTCTGTGTTTCAGCTACTCTGAATTTCTTGGGGTAGGGGTGGGGATTGGCCCCTAGGGGATACTTCATCACCTGGAGTTGCACTGAAATAGGTAGAGGTTCAGCTGCTGATGGATGCCAGACTGCTGGTGCACATGGTGGTTTTCTGAGTTGGAATTTGCTGGTTCCCCTGGCTTTGCCAAGGCAGGCAGGGGGGAGTCCTGGTGTTGGTTCATGCCTGCTCCACTACCCTGGGGCTCAGGATCTCTTACTGGTTTGCTGAGGTTGGGCTTGCTGCTGGCTTGCTGGAACACCTCCCATCCTATACTGCTCCCCTTCCACCAGAACAAGAGGGACTTTTCCCATTAATCTCCTAAGCCTTCCAGGATAAAAGACTGCTGCATGTTATCTTCCTCCTGACTCTGCTGTTCGAAGGTTTTTTTTCCCCTGGGGGAGATATTTTCTGGGATTTTAGAGGTCAATAAGGGATAATGACTGTGGCTTACCACTTACTCTCCTATCCTGCCTCTTGGAACCTCAAGAAGTTTTAGTCAAGAACTTGTGTGCAGAATGAATTAGAAGGTATACAGAGGTCTGGAGAAAGATTAAGAGGACACAATCCTTGAGGAAGAGTATCTAAAATATGATTGTGGTAGTTTTGTCAGAGACAGTGGAGATGATATGAAAGATATTGCAGAATTTTTTTTTCATTAAAATGTCAATTTCTGGACTCAAAAATTTTTATGGAATAAGCCATTTGGTAACTCAATTCACATGGTATTAGTTGATTCAATGTATCATTTTTCCCCTTTTTGCAAGAATCAAATTGCTTCATTATGTTCTCAGGAACTTCTGATACTTATTTTTCAGGATACTTACAGTAATGCATTGAGATCTGAAAATGTAATTTTAAATGATAAAATATTTACCAATATCCATGATTATTGACATTCATTTGCTTGATTAAATTAGCTGCTACCCTTTTTCAGTTCCTTTGCTCCATCATAAGGGGAAAAAAAGCTGCATAATATAGTACATGGAATGTTCAAACTGGGAGAGAGGGTTGCTGTAAATATCAGTTATAATATTTAATGACTGTGTGACCTTGCATATCATTTAACTTATCTGACTTTTTCCTCTTCTGCAGAGTGATGGAATTCTCCTAGGTGACCATATCTTACCTCTATGATTCTATTATTTTCTTACCTCTGCTCCCATTTCTCATATTTCTCCCCACCTCTCTTTTCTCTTATGATGGTTTCTCTCTAAGAAAAAAAAAAGCTTGAGACAGTGTGGCATACTGACAGTAGCAAAAACTCTAGAATTTCAATTAGAGGGATTTATCTTTGAATCCTACCTCTCACACTTAATAGTTGTAGAATATAAATAAGTCAATGAAATTTTTGGAACCTCAATGTCCTCACCTATAAAGTACACATAATAGAAATAACTTTGACTACATATGACTGTTGTGAGGATCAAATAAAATACTGTATATAAAGTATTTTGAAGTCTTTAAATCACTATAACAAAGTGGATATTATTAGATAGAATTCTGTCTTTCTTTAAGATTTCAAATTTTAATTTCCTACATTGTCTATTGTAAGTCATCCATTAGGTTTTCTTCCTTGAAAATATCTGTAAGTCCTATTTATGTGGCATGTCAAATTGAATCTAGGCAGCCAATGTGCATTTTTTTCTTTATCTTGAAATATAAAACACAGTAATAGTCTTTCTCACCTAATTTTACTTTAAAAAATACTATAACTAGTCTCAGTCAGAATGTGTTCCACATACTTTGTTATTATGACAATAGGACTGGAAGAAATATTAAGGATATATAATGTAATATTTGGTCAACTGAAAGATCTTATCCACTTGATATATAATATATAATAGACTTATAAGAGTCACTGAAGGACTTGAATTTTTAGTGCAGTAAAATGTATCAGCAAACTGCAACCAGCTGTTATCATCCCATAACATAGAAAGTAACTTAAAACTGAGGCCTAGGATAAACAGTTCCCGTCATGGGATAATTAAAAAAAGCTCCCTTAAATTTAGGAAATATCTGTCTTTCACCTCTCAACTCTGAGATGCCTAAGTCCCTACAATAACAAGTATTGTCTAAAAACACACCCAAGAAAATAAACCTGCACATTCAAATTCAACTGCTGTGTATTCAGTCCCTTGCATAAATAAGTGAAAAAAAGTAATAACACCTATTAACAATAATTTATATTTGAATTGAATTTTATGCTTTTCTCATATTTTCTCATGCACTATGTTATTTGATATTTAAATAGCTTGGTGAGAAAATTTTGCCAATGAGAAAATTAAGGCAAAGTGACATCCTTTAGGTTGCTCAAAGAGTTAACAAAACAACTATAACAGGAAGCCAAGTCTTCTATTAGCAATTTAATACATATTCCAAATCCTAAAATATTCAATATCTTTCTTGATATTCTGCTCATCTTTTCATCATTGAAGTCATTCTTTTACCCTATCCTACATAGTCAATTTATCTATACATTCTGACCTATATTGATTACATCTACTTTGAACAACCAAGAATTATCTTGGTTTAAAATTTAGTAAAAAAAAAAGTAGAAAAAAATATGTTTATATGCATATGTACATATATGCATGTTTAGCTATGTAGTATATTTTGTGAATATATGTGTATATACATATATATGTGTGTATGTATTTATACATGTGTAGATAGATAGATAGATAAATATAAGAATATCATAATTTCTATCAAAATACTTTTTCCAGGTATTAATCTTTGACAAAAAAAAAAAAAACATGACATAACCTTCTTGGTACCTTTATCTTCCAGGAAATAAGGAGAAATTTTTTTTATCACAATGTGATTTTAGTTTACTTATTATTATTATTTTTTCCTTAAATAATTATCAAAGAAAAAATCTCAAGTGTATGTATATGTGTGCATGTAAATTTCTACATTTTTTACATTTAAAAGGAACAGCTCATTGAATGATGAAGTACTGTCCAAGAAAATTTGCCTTGAAGTAAAAAGAAATCACTTTACACTAATTTTTTGAAGAAATCTATGAAAAAACACATGTTCTCAAATATCCTTTAGGACAATGCCAATATCTTCACAGAATCTGCCTTGAATTTATAGAAAGAAGTACCTCAGGACAACTGAATGAGTAATTCCAGATGTCACAAACAATGAGGATCATTGCATGATCGATTTCTGCCATGGTACTTGGTACCAGTTGACAAGATAGAAACAAATGACCAAATTAGCCCTGCCATGACTTGCTTCAGTGCCTTTCCATAGATTAAAAAAAATTCAGCTTTTCTTTCTTTTTTTTAACTACCTGTTTTTTATGGTTTTGAAAATCTATGTCCATATTTTCATACAATTTAGACAAGTGGAGGAGAGAATAACTGTTTTTCCTTTGCCATCTCTAGTGTTTGGGATCCTCTTATCTTCCTCTCATTAAAATGTAGTAAAAAAAATTACAAAAGTGAATTTACATTAAATAATAAAATATTTAGGAAATTGTAGTATGGAATAATCAATCTACAACAATTATTTATTGGGAATCTTTTATGTCCCAGGCACTGTGATAAGCATTGGTTGTTCAAAGAAAGAAGTAAAAACAATTCCTTGTCTCAAGGAGCTCAAAGTTTAATTGGGAGAGCTGATAAACTAATCATAATATTGTCTTAATTATAATATTGCCTATCATATGTTTCTACTTTCCCATATTTATAAAGTGAACAGAGGTGGAAAGGGGACTGTACCTCCTGTTATATTTATTTCCTGTTTTATTTATTTTCTCCCTGAGCACACATTTCCTTTGCCCAGTGTCCTATGGCTATCATACTCCTCTCCTAGGCAAGTAGAACAGAGTAGGCAAAATTCTGAATCTTTCTTCTGCTCTCCTTTAGGTAGGAACAAAAATATCTCCTGGATATCAATGGAAAGATTCCAGAGATACGTATCTGGGTCTCCTCAAAATCTGAATTTATACTATTCCAGTGGGCATAAATATAATCTACATGGGCAGCACATACTTTAAACTTAAAGAAAATCATTTAAACAAAACTAAACCAACATAGAAACTATATTTCAATGTACATAATAATTCAATAATTCAAACCCATAGGCCCCAACCTTTCCAATGAAAAAGGAATCCCACATATCCATCAAGACTTCATTTTTTAAATTTTGCTTTATTTATGCTTTTTACTTTTTACTTTGTATTTACCTCTCAATATTCCCTTCCCTCAAACCTTCTACCAGGCAATCTTTCAGAAAAGACTGTATGATAAATAATGAATGTTTTCTCAGAATACTAAAGTATCAGTTAATCCAAAAAGTGGTTCTATGTTCTAATTCATCCGTTTTTAAAATTGTAACTTTCAGTCAATGTAACTCTTAGAAGAAAAAGGAAAAAAATAGAAAACAGTCATCTATATCTTCAAAGAGGTGACTGAATCTGAATAAAAGCAATTAAAATAAATCTGAATTTCCCAAAGGACCACAGTAATTGCTTAAGTTTGTCTTTTTGTATGTGCTTATTAAGACCTATTGTTGCTGATTAACTTGTTTCAGTTGAAGACTTCATGGTTCATAAAAATAATCTATTTGTGAGAAGATCATGGCTCACTTCATGTTTTATTAAATCTGGTAGTCACTAGGTCATTCTTTGATATTTTCCAATTAAATGAGAGACAATTGGATTTTCATAATAGGATTTACATATATGGTCTGTAAGAGGTCCTATGATGTTTTTGCCTATTTATATAGAATATATTATTAAGATTTTGTAAGTCAATATTTATTAGACCATAAGTTTGAAAAGACTGCAATTTGGAGAAAAAAAACTTTCGTGAAATAGTGTATATAACTATAATAATGCTTTGATTGCAAAAGAATGTGCTTTTTCTATACAAATCACTGATGAAGCTTGCATATTTCTCCTGAAAAAGATCTCCCTGGGTCTGTCTATAAATTGGATCTCAGCAATGGAACCATATTTTGAAATCAAAATGGATCTTTTGTACATATATGTCCTATGTGTAACTAACATAACACTATTTCTATACAGCTATAGTTGAACTGTACTAGATTGAAATATTTGGTTTTGTTCTCTGGTTTTTTTTCAAGTAACATGATAGTGATACGAACCAGAAGTCTCAATATCAATATTTGTAATTACATAGATACAGACCAAAACCTTTCCCAAAAGCAATCACATCATTTTAAATTTAATTAATTTATTTTTAGTTTTCAGCATTCATTTCCACAAGATTTTGAGTTTCAAGTTTTCTCCCCATCTCTCCCCTTCTGCACCCCAAGATGGCATGTGTTCTGAGTACTCCTCCCAAACTGCCCTGCCTTCTATTACACCCCTTTCTCTTATCCTCTGTCCCTTCTATTTTCCTGTAGGGCAGGTTAGATTTCTGTACCCTATTGCCTATATATCTTATTTCCCAGTTGCATGTAAAAACAATTTTTAACATTTATTTTTAAAACTTTTGGTTCCAAATACTCTTCCCTCCCTCCACACTCAACCTCATTGAAAAGGCAAGCAATTCGATACAGGTTATACTTGTGTAGTCATGCAAAACTCTTCCATAATAGTCATGTGGTGAAAAACTAACTATATTTCCCTTCATCCTATCCCACTCCCATTTATTCTAAGCTCTCCTTTGACCCTGTCCCTCCTCAAAAGTCTTTGCTTCTGATTACCCCTCCACCAATCTGCCCTCCTTCCTATCATCCACCATGCCTTATCCCCTTCCTCCCTATTTTCCTGTAGAATAAGATAGATTTCCATGTGGAATTTAGCATGTATGTTATTCCCTCCTTAAGACGGATGTGATGAGAGTAAGATTCACTCATTCCCTATCACCTCCCTTCTATTCCCCTCCACTGTAAAACTTTCTTCTTTTCTGTTTTATGTGAGATGATTTACCCCATTCTACCTCTCCCTTTCTCCTTCTCCCAACATTATCCTCTCTTACCCCTTAATTTTATTTTTAGATATCATCCCTTCATATTCAACTCAGTTTATGCCCTCTATCTATATCTATATGTATCTCTATCTCTATCTATCTATCTATCTATCTATCTATCTATCTATCTATCTATCT
>NW_020949613.1:14846689-14885672 GCF_900497805.2 Vombatus ursinus | reverse complement strand
TCTATCTATCTATCTATCTATCTATCTATCTATCTATCTATCTATCTATCTATCTATATTTCTATCCATCTATCTCTCTATTCCCTCCAACTATCCTAATACTAAGAAAGGTCTCATGGAATACAAATATCATCTTTCCATGTAGGAATGTAAACAATTCAAATTTAATAAGTCCCTTGTGATTTCTCTTTCTTGTTGACATCTTTATGCTTCTCTTGAGTCTTGTACCTGAAAGTCAAATTTTATTTTCAGCTCAGCTCTGGTCTTTACTTCAAGAATGCTTGAAAGTCCTCTATTTCATTGAATTTCACTTTTTCCACTGAGCGCTTACATTCAGTTTTGCTGAGTAAGTGATTCTTGGTTTTAATCCTAGCTCCTTTGACCTCCAGAATATCATATTCCAAGCCCTCCAATCCACTAATGCAGAAGCTTCTAAATCTTGTGTTATCCTCATTGTGTTCCCACAATATTTGAATTTTTTTTTCTGTCTGCTTGCAATATTTTCTCCTTGATCTGGGAACTCTGGAATTTGGCTATAGTATTCCTAGGAGTTTTCATTTGGGGATTTCTTTCATGAGGTGATTGGTGGATTTTTTCAATTTCTATTTTACCCTCTGTTTCTAGAATATCAGGGCAGTTTTCCTTGATAATTTCTTGAAAGATGATGTTCTGCCTCTTTTTTTGATCACAGCTTTCAGATAGTTCAACATTTTTTAAATTATCTTTCCTGTATCTATTTTCCAGGTCAGTTGTTTTTTTCTAATGAGCTATTTCACATTGTCTACTATTTTTTTAAATTTTTTGACTTTGTTTTATAATTATGTGGTTTCCCTTGGGGTCCTTAGCTCCATTCTAATTTTTAAGGAAATATTTTCATCAGCGAGCTTTTGGACCTCCTTTTCCATTTGGCCAATTCTGATTTTTAAGGCAATCTTCTCCTCATCATTTTTTTGGAACTCTTTTGTCATTTGGGTTAGTCTGTTTTTTAAAGTGCTATTTTCTTCAGCATTTTTTCGGTCTCCTTTAGCAAGCTGTTGACTTGTTTTCATGATTTTCTTGCATCACTCTCATTTCTCTTTCCAATTTTTCTCTACTTCTCTTACTTACTTCTCAAAATCCCTTTTGAACTCTTCCATGAGCCTTGGACCAATTCATATTTTTTAAAGGCTTTGGATGTAGAAGCTTTGACTTTGTTGTCTTCTTTTGTTTATACATTTTGATATTCTTTATCTCCAAAGTAAGATTCTATAATCTGAGTTTTTATTTTTTTCACTGTTTGCTCATGTTCCCAGACAATTATTTGACTTTAAATTCTTTGTTAAGGTAGGGCTCTGCTTCCAGTGTCAAGGGTGTACTGTCCCAAGCTTCAGAGCTTTCGTGCAGCTGTTTTCAGAGATACTTCTAGTGACCTATGTATTTTCAATTCTCCCAAGGTGGTATGATCAAAGGTGAGATGTTTACTCCTTTCCTGGCCTGTTTTCTGGTGTATGAGTGAGCACAAGCACTCTTTTCTGCCTTGGAACTGAAGAGGACTCCTTCTTCAATGTGGGCACAAACTCCATTATACCAGCACTCCTCTTTGCTCCAGCATCACCACCCAGGACTTAGACCCAGATCCAAGCATGGAGAAAGCAAGAGAATCCTGCCTCAGGGCCAGCAAAGAGATCCCTGCAATACCCCTCTCCTCAGCCACTCTGCCCCTTCCTTTAACTTCTCTGGGCCACGAGCTCTGGAAGCAGCCTCCACTGCACTGGGGCTGCACCAGAGATGGGGTCCTCTCTCATCGGCATCTGACAGACCTTTCCTACTGACCTTTTAATTTGTCTTTGGTGTTTGTGGGTCGAGAAGTCTGGAAACCACTGCAGTTGCTATTGATTCAGTCTCCTAAGGCCAGGTCTTTGCCTGTGTAGGCCACTGAACTGAGCTCCTCTCTCAACCCTGTGCAAGAGACTTTTCTTATTAACTATCCAGGTTGTCTTGGGTTAGAAATTTGTTTCACTCTGTCTTTTTATGGGTTCTGCTGCTCTAGAATTTGTTTAGAGCCATTTTTATAGGTATCTGGAGGGGTTTGGGGGAGATCTCAAGCAAGTCACTGCTTTAACTCTACCATCTTGGTTCTGCCCCTGCACAAACACACATTAGTCAGCAAGAATTGGTTTCAGTGATGATGTTTTAACACCCTAAAAATGAGATTGCTAGCAGAATTAATAAAGAAACATTATTAAAATAAGGGGTGCCTAGATTCAAGACTTTTCTACGACAAATACTTAAGTGACACCAACATATCATTTCATTCCTGGTACTCAAGATAACTTTCTTAGAATAAGGGTGAGAATATTAAATTCCCATAATAAGAACAGAATAAGTGGAAATAATATGTGAAAGAAAAAAGTAAGTAGTCTCATGATACAGGAAAGTTATGATAGTGGGAGTAAGTTAGGAGTGTAGAACAATGGAAGTTAACAGAGCCTGGGAGAGACAACAATAAGTTATTGTTTTGTTTTGTTTTCTTTTTCCGGTTACCAGAACCAGTCAAGATTTACCTCTTGGCTGGCAAGATCTGAACTGCTCATTCACTTGAGGCTGGATTCTTCCTGTTGGTAGAAGAGCTACCACAATGAGTCTATGACAAAGGTGAACTTAGGAAAGTAGCAATTCTGCGAATTGGAAGGTCCATGGAGAGAGAGGCAGAGATCTTGAATCACAAAAGCCAAGGGGAAATATCTACAAAAGGAAATAGAATTTTAGATTAGAGCAGTAGAATGAAAACAGGGAAAAGAATTGGAAGAAAGGAAAGAGAACTTGATTTGGAAAGAGGGGATATGGCTCTCCATGTTAGCACTGTTATTTACTAGTTGTGAGAACTTTGGTAAACTCAAATTCCTGAAATGTTAAGTGAAAGATTTTTACTAAATGGATTCCAAAATTCCTTTCAGTTATAAATTACATATTCTGAATTTAGTTCTATCACTAGCTGAGACAATCTGAAATTGTGAACTATATGTTGATTTTCAAATCTTTTGATATCCTATAATAATTCTCATGGAACTCTCCCTTTTGAATCTTTTTTTTTTTCTTAGCAGTGGTGCCTTCTAGCTGATGCATTATAGCAAAGTAAAATATGGTATATAGTTTTGAGCCCTGGGTTACAATGGCAAAAACAATGTGATTGAGAGATTTGTATATGCATTAGCTGTACAGTAACTATCAGTAGACAGCAATTACATAATCTGAATAGGTAGCTTGTTAATGTATGATCTTTCACTCTCCTTTTGGTTCCCTGAATGTATATGTTCCCTAGTTTCTTTTATTCTTCATACTCTGTCCTGGCAATCATTTCATCTACATTCATTACTTCAAATAACATGTACATTCAGCTTCCAAGGAGAAAAACCAGAGTCATCTTTAACTTCTCCCCCTCCTTCACATCTTATTGCCAGTCAAAATTTTATACCTATGAATTGCCCATTGTATTGTATTGACCTGTTTCTTGATATTTATGCCCTAGTAAAGGCCCTCATTATACCTGCCTGAACTAGTGCAATACCCTCCTTATTCATATTTTTTGCTTTCTAACTTATCTTACACACTGCCTTCAGAATAATCTTAATGCAGTTATGATCATATTTCTTCCATGTTCTAAAAAGTCTTTCAATGACTTCCTTCACATTGCATTAAAAATCTGTCTCTCTGTGTGCAACTTGAATTTTTTCATATTCCTTCCCCAACTTATCTTTTCATTTTTGCCTTCCACTATTCCCCTTCATACAGAAGGGTGCTACAACCTAGCTAAACAAGACTACATATCATGGCCTGATAGCATTCATGCTTACTGACTGACAACATGCCACCAATTCTTTAAAAACCAGCTCCAATTTCATCTCTAAAGGCATTTTAAATGCAGAACTTTGTACTTAGCCCTTTCAATTTTTCATTGTAATTATTTGTGTATTTTAAGTTCTTTTCTAACTCTCATTGTTAACATTAGAGGTTAGAGACCATGAATTATCATTTTTTGTATCCTTGAAAACAATGTTTTGCACCTATCAAACGCTCATTAAATATTTGTGCAATGAATAAATGAATCATTTATTTTCATGACTTGCCACTAAAGCACCATGGTAATAAAGATGAAGGACAAAACCATTTTAAACTAAAAAAGTTTTCTACTTTATAATTCTAGTTGTCAAAAAGAAATGATATTTAAAAAGTTTCCTTTAAATCCATCCATAATTGTTTTTCAAATCAACAAGAGAAAATTGAAGTATGGGTTTTAATTTTTCATATCACACACATTTATTCAATATTGTTCTACAATATTCTATAAAATTAAAACTCTTCAAATGAATATAACCCTAACTTATATTAAACTAGGTTAAATTAATAACATATGTATGTACACACAGAGAGATATCTTTAAATTTTGGACATTTTGAAGTTCAAGCATACATAAATAGCTCTCTTCACTAAACCCACTCAACATATTGTCAACATACTCTGTATATGTATATGTTTATTTATAAACATGTAGACAATTAGCATATTATTGTTTGATCACTAAGACAAAAAGACAAATAGAAAAGCTCCAAAAGACTCAGTATGACATCTGAATTATAAATATCAATAAAATTTAAGTGTATCTATAAATTACTAAATAAACTTCTATACTTTGAGACTTATGAAGATGTGTTTCTATGCCATTAGCACATTCAAATATTTGCTGTTGTAATGTCTTTAATAGAAGGCTTTCATAAAAGTTTATTGGAGATAAGAAGATAGTTTCAATTCCTGTAACATACACTTAGTTTTTCTGTCACCTTGAGTAAGTCACTTAACCTCCCACAAAAGTATCCCCATATCTAAAATTAGATAGTTGGGTTTGATCATCTGTAAGTTTCCTTCCAGTTCTAAAACCATACTTCTACAATCCATGGGGATTTCTATTTTTATCACTATAACTTGAACTGATTTTTCACAAACATATCTGTTTTTAGAATTTGTCTACATGGGCAATCTAATCAAATATTCATTTTTAAAATTTTCTGGTTACTTTAGTTCAGCACCATCTTAATTTATTAGGATATATTTGATACTCCAAGTCTTTATTAAACCATATAAGTATAGATTATCAACTATACTTTGGTAGATCACTCAGATTATCTTTTAAAAAATTCCACTTCTGTAAATGTTTTAATGAAAATATATTATACAACAGTACATCACCTATCTTTTGTATCCATTTGCAGTGAAATTAATTAATTTCAATGAACAGAATACTTATAATAACCATAAATAGTCAGATGAAACAAATCAATATGTGGGTTTTTTCTGAGAAACATGTTTAGTTCTATACTTCTAATCTACCAATTTTCTACTAGTAGGTAATAGGTGTATATAATCATCTGCCTTTTGAAAAAATGATTGGTTGTCCTGTAATCAGAGTTCTGAGATCTTTCAAATTTATTTACTTTCACATTATTATTATAATCATCACACAAATCACTACTCTGTTTCTATAATCTATATATTAATTTATATAATCTCTGCTACATTTTTTTCCGAATCTGTTACATTCTTCATTTCTTTTGGTATTACACATTTTTTTTATTTTGTTTTGTTTATTTTTTTGGTTAGGCAATGGGTTTAAGTGACTTGCCCAGGATCACTCAGCTAGTGAGTGTTATGTGTATGAGGCTGGATTTGAACTCAGGTCCTCTTGACTCCAGGGCCAGTGCTCTATCCACTGTGCCACCTAGCTGTCCCTGTACTACACATTTTTTACATTAATATGACATAATTTTCTCAGTTATTCCCCAATTTGTTGACACCAATTTTGTTTCTGGGTTTTTCCATGACAGGAAGTGATGCTCTACATACTTTTTGAACATGTATGTTCTTTACCTCTTTCCTCAATCTCTTTGTGATATATGGCTAAGAGAAGCATAATTGAGTCAATTTTGTGAATTGTTGAGAGTAGTTAAAATTTATTCTCTCCATTGATTGGCCATAATTCACAAGTAAACCTAGAACACAATGTTAGTTTTTACACATGAGGAAAAATAATACCAATAATTTGTTGTTGTTGTTGTTTTAATTCGATTGTCTGAGTCCACTACTATTACAAACATTTCAACTCCAGAAAAAAGTAATATTTATTCTTGAAACTATGAATTTGTAAAAGCATGTCTTTACTCTCCACAACTCTACTATTATATCACAGTAGCTGAAGTAAAGGATATTCTTATAAGATCTCTTTTCTACGTAACTTTTTTCTCCAAATTATTTCTACAAATGATATTTTGTTAAATGTTTAAGAACTGGCTTTCTGAATAATGTATGAATGACACACTTAAACTTAACATATATGATTAATATTTTCTAAAGTCTAGACAATCAACTAAATAATAATTTAAGCCTTGATTTGTAGCATTTGCTGATTCCCAAGATGTAAATATTCAAACTGAAAATTTATGACTTTATATGAGCTAGTTCCAGCATTTTTATGGAATGAGTCCTTTCTTGGAACAATGTTTTTAAAATGCACTAAACAATGTGAATCAGTATGCAAAGAAAAATGATTACACTAAAATAAAATTATCAAAAATATTTTTAAAGTTCACAGATCCTAGATTAAGAAACATTGTAACTATATGGAGTTACAATAATTGTAGTAGACATGAGAGGATAAACAATAGAGGCATCGTGGAAGAAGAATCAGCAGGACTTAATCAGTAATTGAGAATAAGAGAGAAAAGAGGGAAAAAGAAGAAATTTAGGCAGAAAAAAAGTAAACTCAGGAGGTAGAGTAAGTTTTAGAAGAAAAAAATAATTTCAATTTTGGATATGTTGACTTTGAATACACTGGTGGGACAACCAAAGGGAAATGTAGGCAGCTATTGATGAATATTGGAAGTAATTTTTATGAGAATGAAAAAGATAGACATCAAATTGTAAGTCATTAGAGAAAGAGTGGGTAGTGAGGAAGGGTAAACATTTTGCATGAACAAAATATTTAAGAAGTTTCTCAGTGAAGGAAATGAAAGATATGGAATAAGAGTTGGATTGCTTAAAATAATTAAGATAGTGATTTTTTTTCTCTAATTTTTTTTAATACTTTGAATTTCCCAATTTCCAAAGAGGTATTTTTATTTGCAAACTATTTCACAATTAACTGTAGGTTGACTTCATATTTGTGAAGAGCTTTGAATGTCTAATATTTACACTGACATTTTTCTTATGAGCCTACCACTTATGAGCCCAAGCAGCTTAGGACTGTTTTCATTTTTGTTTTTAAATCAAAATGTCAAACGTTTATTCCTGACAAGTTTTGCCACATTTCCCCAAAATTTCTAATCCAAAGAAATATTTACTTGCTCTTAATTCAGAAAGAACTCACTGTAATTTAAATGCCAGTTAAGTCACCTATCCACATAGTATCAATTCAAAATACAAAGTGTTATAGTCTCAAAACTGAGAATGACAGGTAACTAAAAGGGAGGAATGTCATAGAATCCTTGTGAATTTTTATTTTATCCACAAATCTAAGTTAAATACATCCAAGGCCACCCATGACTAAACATTATATAGTGTCAGTTTTGCATGGTAGAGAAACAGAAGACATACAAAAGAGATGAATTTTGATAATCATATTTGTTATCACTTTTTAAATGACTTTCATAGAAAATTATTTCACAGAAGCATAGATTAAAACACAAAAAGGGAAAAGGAAAATAAAGTTATACAGTAAGAAACATTAAATAATTTGGAATCAATTAACTGCAGTCATTAACATTCTGTAACAATCCAATTAAATGGTTTGATTTGTAGTTTCCATGACATTTGTTATACAGATGTACATTAAGATAGACACACACACATGCACACACACACACACACACACACATATATATTTAGAAGTACTCCAAGTACCATCATTCCTAAGGGAAGTGCAAATAGATATTTCTTGCTAGAAAAAAAATACAAACATATATATACCTTTATACATAGCTAAATAAATAAAGACTTCTTCCCTTCCTGCTGTGTACCCCTCTCAACTAAAATCCTGGTGTATTAAAGTTTATTCTTCTATTTATTTTAGAACCTGAGTTAACATTCATATGTGAAATCCAACGGAAAACAGCATCTTTAACTGAGGTCTCAGATTCTTATTGGAAACTCATCCTTCTAGCACTGGACAAATATTCAGGGCAGAACTCCCTAAGAAAAGGTATGCATATATTATTTGACTAATACCTAAAACATCTAAGTAGTTTTAATTGCTTCTTGCCTTCTTTGGCTTTCAAGCTTGAAACTAGCCCTAGAAGTTTTTTTTTTTTTAATTACGGCTTTATAGAGGGACATCCATCTGGGGCCAAAATATCCCTATAACCACTGGAATATTAGATAAAACTGTCCACATCTTCTTAACCAACCTTGAGGAAATGAGGAAACATGCCAATCCTCTGTCCTTATGCTTCTCAATTACTGCAGCCAAAGATCCCAAAGCATAGATCTGGAAGATATAAGATAATACCTTGCTCCCAATCAATTCTGGATGACCTTCCCCTATCCTCCACCCTCCTCTGAGGAGAAAGCATCTTTAACACATATCAGAGATGGGACTTTTCCCATACAAAAGGGAAAAATGTGGCACTTTACATGAGAACTGCTATGCCATCATTTCAATTTGAACACAGAATTGGATGACCATAGCACATATCACCAGTCTCTAGATAGCTAGAAAGAATATCCTCTAATAAGTCACTTTTGGATGGGTAAACCTTTTGAATAGACTTTTTCCTTCATCCTCCTCTTTGGAAATGATATTAGATTATCAAATAATCACTCATTTGCTGCAAATGTAGGAATTGAAAGGGATAGGTGAAAATGACTAAGTCTCCTTATTTTAATATTCCTCAAACACATACTGAGCCTTTATTCAAAATGTTGCAATGAGTAGCCCTAATTTAGTACTTCAATCTAAATGCAATCACACAAGATAGTAAGTTGAGTACTGTAATTTTTGTCTCTCGCTCTTTTTTTCTTTTTGGCTGCTAACAAAAGTGCAGTAACAATGCAGGAGATTTTGCTTGGAGAATATATACTACCAATAATTTTTTTAAAGGAAGACTAATCTGATGGAAGTATACAGAAATAATTGAAAGAGGAAAAAGAGAACTGAAGCATGGAAATCAGCTATATAGGCTACTATACTACAGTAGCAAAAGTATGAATGGAAGGGAAATGGAATGGTTAAAGAAAACTAAAATGGGACATTATCTCTGGACGTGAAGAGTTGAGGTTGATGGAATACTGTATACTTTTCATATAGCTAAAGACAAGTGAATTATTAAATTATCAGCATCATTAAAATCTCAGAAATTTGAGAGTATTCCAAAAACCAATAAATTATAAATAGTCCTTATAGATTATCTGTGATGTCTTCTCTCATGATTCTAGTAACTCCATAGGATCTCAGTAGCATTTTCTGTTACCTTCTTTCAAAGGCACTTTGGGAGTACAGTTTTCTTTACTCTCATGCTGAAAAGCTTTAGAAGGATCAAACCTCTTGAAACCTTTTGCCTTATTCACTTGTTCCTGAAACCTTTTCCCAACTTGGTTTTCCTTAGCCAGCTGAGAACGGAGTTTAGAAACCTCCAATTTGAGCTGGTTATTTTCTTCCTTTAATTTCATGACATGTCTAATTTTTTGCTTTTGATTCTGATGCCCCAATAACTTAGAATATGATTCACTTAGTTTATTCAGTTCTTCCTGCATTGTACCATGTTCAGTCAATAAAGCTCTCTTTTCTGCTTCAAATGCATCCAATTGTTACTGAAAATGCTTTGTTTTGTTATAAAGTTCTTCCTAAAGGAGATGCCATTTTTTCACTTCTTGTGTTAATTCCATATTCATTTCTCCAGTTTTGCTTGTTTCTTCCACCTCAAGTTGTCTCTTAAAGCCTTCACTTTGTTGCTTGAGTTTGTTCTGTAAATTAGAGCTGTTCTAGAGAAGAACTGTTGTTTCTTTTATTTCTTCTTCTTTAAGTGCCAATTTACTCTGCATGTCTAGAAGCATCCTTAAATATTCTTCATCATTCTTATTTTTAGCATGCTGAACCTTCAACATTTACTGCTGAACAAGCTCAACTGTTTTTTCTGCCTCAGAAGACTTTTTCCATAGTGATGAATTCTCATACCTAACATCCACCATTTCTTCAGTCACTGATCCTTTATGGCTCTCAAATTCAGCAATGACTTCTTTAAGACTTTGCGATGTATCATTGTACTTTTCCTGCCAGTGCAGAGAGGTCTGATTGTGTGCTTCATTGCTTTTCTCAATTTCATCCTGTTTCCCTTTAAGCTTTTCTTCTAAGAGTTGGAGCTCTCTAACTCTGGATTTATTCTCTTGTTCCAGCTGCTTCATCAGCCTTTTAGCCTGCTCATCCTTTTGTTGTAATTTATCAAGCTCACTCAATGCTTCTTTTAATTCTTCTTTCTCATTAATTAACTCTTCTTCTTCTTCTTCTTCCTCACTTACACCCATATAGTAAGAAGCAGATATTTTCTTTGAACACAGGTTCTTTGCCTCTGAATCTAGTTTTTTTAACTATACACACTCTGATTATAAGTTGAGAGACTAACAAATGCATTTCTGGTGTGGTTGACTGGAAGTTTTTCTTCTCTAGTATAGAATAAATTTTAATACATTGTTTTCATTAGTTCTAAGTTTCTGTTTTCAGTATTTTGTCATTATGAGTTAAATATAACAATTCATTATTTTTATTTATTTTTTTCTAAGATATAAAATATTCTCAGATTATTTTACATGAATCATTCCCAGGCCATGGAAGAGCTCAAAAAGAAGTTTGAGAAACAAGTAAGAGAAGTAGAGGAAAAACTGGGAAGAGAAATGAGAGTGATGAAAGAACATCATGAAAAACAAGCCAAAAACTAGCTAAAGGAGACCCAAAAAATACTGAAGAAAATAACACCTTAAAAAATAGCTTAACCCAAATGGTAAAAGAAGTCCACAATGCCAATGAGGAGAAGAATGCCTTAAAAAGCAAAATTTGCCAAATGGAAAAGGAAGTCCAAAAGCTTACTGAAGAAAATACTTCCTTAAAAATTTGAATGGAGCAATTGGAAGCTAGTGACTTCATGAGAAATCAAGACACTCTAAAACAAATCCACAAGAATGAAAAATTAAAAAACAATGTGAAATATCTCATTGGAAAAGCAACTGACCTGGAAAATAGATCCAGGAGAGATCATTTTAAAAGTAGTAGACTAACTGAAAGGAATGATCAAAAAAAAGAGGCTAGACATCATCTTTCAAGAAATTATCAAGGAAAACTGCCCTGATATTTTAGAACCAGAGGGCAAAACAGAAATGGAAAGAATCCACCGATCACCACCTGAAAGAGATCCTCAAAGGAAAACTCCTAGGAATATTGTAGCCAATTCCAGAGTTCCCAGGTCAAGGAGAAAGTATTACAAGCAGCTAGAAAGAAACAATTCAAGTACTGTGGAAGCACTATCAGGATAACACAAGATTTAGAAGCTTCTACATTAATGGACCACAGGGCTTGGAATATAATATTCTGGAGGTCAAAGGAGAAAAGATTACAACCAAGAATCACCTACCCAGCAAAACTGAGCATAATACTTCAGGAAGAAAATAGACATTGAGTGAAATAGAGGATTTTCAGGCATTCTTGCTGAAAAGACCAAAGCTGAATAGAAATTTTGACTTTCAAATACAAGACTCAAGAGAAACATGAAGAGGTAAGCAGGAATGATAAATCATAAGGGACTTATTAAGGTTGAATTGTTTACACTCTTGCATGGGAAAATTGTGTTTCTAACTTATGAGTCCTTTGTCAGTATTAGGGTAGTTGGAGGGAAAAATATATGTATGTATGTATAGATAGATAGATAGATAGATAGATAGATAGATAGATAGATAGATAGATAGATAGATAGATCGATAGAGGACACAGGGTGAGTTGAAGGTGAAGAGGTGATATCTGGAGAATAAAATTGAGGGGTGAGAGAGGATTATACTTGGAGGAGGTGAAAGGGGGAGGTAGAATGGGGTAAATTACCTCACATAAAATGACAAGAAAAGACTTTTACAGTGGAAGGGAAATAAGAGAAGGTGAGAGGGAATGAGTGAATCTTATTCTCATTGGATTTGGCTTAAGGAGAGAATAACATACACACTCAATGGGGTATGGAAATCTATCTTACCCTACAGGATAATGGGGGTGAAGGGGACAAGAGAGCAGGAGGATGATGGGAAGGCAGGTTGGAGGAGGGAGTAATCAGAAGCAAACACTTCTGAGGAAGGACAGGGTTAAAAGAAAGAATAGAATAAATGGGGGGCTGGATAGGATTAAGGGAAATATAGCTAGTTTTCCACAGCATGACTAATATGGAAGTGTTTTGTATGACTACACAATTATAACTTGTATTGAGTTGCTTATCTTCTCAATGAGGGTTGGTAGGGAAGGAGGGAGGGAAAAAAATTGGAACCAAAAGTTTTAAAAACAAAAGTTCAAAAAAATACATTTTCACATGCAATTGGGAAATAAGACATACAGGAAATGGGGTGTACAAGTCTATGCTGCCCTACAGAAAATTGAAGGGTAAGGGGATAAGAAAAGGGGGGGAGAGATAGAAGGGAGGGCAGATTAGGAAAAGGGGTATTCAGAATGCATGCCATCTTGGAGTGGGGGGAAGGGATGAATTGCAAGAAAATTTGGAACTCAAAATGTTGTGGAAGTGAATGTTGAAAACTAAAAATTAATTAATTAAAAATAAACAATGAATGATGAATGTGGAAATGAATGAGTAAAAGAATCATTTATTAAACTCTTGCTATGTGCAAACATTGAGCTAAGTGCTTAGGATACAAATGGGAAATTAAGACATTTCCTGCTCTTAGAAATCTCCCATTCTATGGGTGAAATAGTACTTACAGAAAGTTTGAGCTATAATTCAGATGGAATATTCCCATGACTTTGCAATGTATTGGCAGAGCATGTGGTAATGCCTATTTAATGTCGTTTACACTAATGAATCATATTAGTGTCAGATATGGAACAATTTGTCAAGGTCAAGGGTTTGGTGGCAATAATTTTCTTTTCTAGCTTTTCAATATGTTGAGGTAGGTCCTTCAGGAGCATTTGCCATACTGCATTTCCTAATGGGTTGTTTCACAAGAAGCTGGTTAAGGGCACTGGGAAGTAAGAATTGCTATTCCCAAAGTTCTTGTGTTCAGGGTCTTTGAGTTTATCCATCAGTTTGAGGGGAAATGGTGGTCAAGGTGATAAATGCATGTGGTTTGACTTGCTTGTTGCATGCTACCTTCTTTTTCTTTCTCATGGTGTCTTGCTGCTTCAGCTAAGAAGGTGGCAATTGGTTGGCCTTTTGCAGGGATAGTTTACTTTTTCTTCATGGGAATTGCTTCCTCAGATGTGACTTGGGCTAGAAGCAGGATTTCATGATTTGGGAGTGTGCCATCATTCTCAGGGATACTGTACTTATCTACCCATCTGGATGAATTGGTTAGCAGTTGTTACTGGTATTGCTGAGGGAAGTGAATGCTTTTCTCACAAAGATTTCACCCCTCAGTACTGGTTGCATGTTCTGGGCTTGAAAAAGGTCTGGTAGTTTGGTAAATACTAATATTCTCAAAACTTTTGAGCTTGAGGTCCTAGGATTTCTCTATCTGGGTTGGAGGGGAGATGATGATTAAACTGGTAGACATGGCTTGCCTTGCCTGGAACAGACTGCCTCCTTTCTCTTTTTCCAGATGTTCTACTGATTCAGCTAGATTCAATCAGGTGATGCAATATGAGACCTTAAGGAGAAATCACTTTTAGTAGATATCTAAAAGTACTTATAACTCATTATCTTGCACCTGGGTTTTCTTCTTAATCAGTAAAGCTGAATTAATTAAGCACTTGGTATGTGCCAGGCACTGGGATAAACACTGGTAATTCATAGAAAAGCAAAATCAAAAGAAGCAAACAAAAGGAAACTTCCCTCGAGGAGTTTATGTTCTATTGTACACTGTGTCCATTACATGTCTGCAAGAATAAATTATTTAATATTAGAATACTGGTGAGATTTTATCTTAAGTTTAAAAAAAAAACAGAAAAAAGAACGTATGGATACAAGGATTTCTAGATTCTTTAAAATGATTTTCTAATCAGGCCTTTCTGGTGATAGGATTTTGTATTGTGTAGCACATCAAATTGGAACTTCTGTAAATTCTTCAAGAAACCTGCAATGTCAATTATTTGGGCTACTGCTAGGAAGCTGTCTAATTGGTAAATAGTTGTAAATTTGATAAGTATGGAAATTGTTCAAAAGCAATGTTTTCTCTACATTTCACTGAAATTCTTTAATATGCAGGTTTTTCACTTTATTTTCCTCTATTGTTTTCCCCATCCCCTTTCCTTTCTCACTGACCCTTGTTCCCTTGAGTCATCTGTCATGGTCCTTCCTATTTATTCATAGAGACCAAACACTTGAATTACTTTATTGTCCCAAACATGGAAAATGTCAGGGCACTTAAAAAAAACCCCAAAAGCTTATATTTGAACTGTCATTAAGCCAACAGGATAGATGCTGTGGAGAGTAGTATAGGATTTATATTAGCATTGTAATCAATTTTTACTTTTTGGAGCCATCAAAAATATTAGAGATACAATAGAATGATTTTACTTTTGAAGAGGTGAAATGGAGCCAAATAGCCCACAGGTGTATAAAATTATTGCCCTCTGAGGACTGTGTGCCTTTGCTTCAATATCCTTTGAACTCTTCTGTATCTGTTCCACATCTAAGAGACTAGCAGGTAGGAATCCTTGAAATCAAGCACATCAGAAGCAATCAAAACCTCATAGGAAACCAGAATCCATGAGTTAAATTAATAATCATTTTAAGACTGAACATTAAAAATATCAATAATTCAAATGAAGTTGCTTTAAAAATGTTTGCTAGGGGCATCTAGGTGGTGCAGTGGATGGAGCACTGGCCCTGAAGTCAGGAGGACCTGAGTTCAAATCCAGCCTCAGACTAAACACTTGACACTAGCTGTGTGACCCTGGGCAAGTCACTTAACCCCAATTGCCTAAAAAAATAAAATAAAAATGTTTGCTTGTAGTGAATGCATATATTTCTTATTATCATCCCATGTGATCAAGGAGGAAGTCCATGACCATATCTCATGTTGCAAGTGACAAAATTCAAAATATATATAGGGTAATGATAACTTTATAATTTATATTAGATAGTAAAATAATAAACCAATAAAAATTCATACTTTATGATTTCATACATGTTTTAGTTAGAAAAAACACTTTGTAAATACTATCTTTGTAAGGAAGGCAGTATGGTACAGTGGAAAGAGTAAAGTATTTTGAGTCAGAGCCATTGGTTTCAAATCCCACTTAACCCCCTTAACATCTATTTGGTCCATTCAAGGGTCACTTACATTCTCTCAGCTTCAGTTTCCTCATCTGTAAAAAATAAAGGAGTTGGACTCGATGACCTCTAATGTCCTTTTCAGCTTTCAATCTATGACCCTATGATTTCATTTGATACTCAAATAAACCTAGGGCAGTAGGTGATATCAGTTACAGTATGAGGAAATTGGTAATGTGAAAGACTAAATTACTTTCTGAAGATCACATAGATAACAAATGTCTGAGGTGGAATTGGAGCCTAGTTTTTCTGTCATGAAGTCCAGTTCTCTATCCATAAAACTAAAAATGTTTTTACTGAGTGACTGCTATATGAAAATAGACAGGCATTCTCAATTGCTGAGACATAAATCCTGTCTCCAAAGGATTAAAATCTAGAAGAAAATACATGATATATAGGTAAATAAGTATGTTATAAATAATAATTGTGTAAGAATAGTACAGAAGGAGACCAGATAAGAGGAAGAACAACCAGAATGTAGACACAGGGAACAGGAAAGACTTCATAGAAGAAATATGAGTGTTCATTGGTGAGTAGGTAGGATTTCAACTGCAGCACATGGGAAGAAAAGTCAAATATATTGCAGTAATGTATTCTATGTATATGTTCTTTCTACAGTTCTGTCAGTGTGGGGTTAAATCTAGGCAGAACAGCAGATGCAAAGAAGAATGAGCTGAAATGTTTGGTACTCTATTTCCTAGCTCTTGAATCAGAGGGGGAGAGAATGCAGTAGGTGGTGGTGTCAATCAAGGAATCAAGGTTTCAGTTAGTAGTGGTGGTTAATTTAGGAGTCATGAGCTTAACCAGGAAAGGGCAGCTTGTTCCTTGAGGGTTGAAAGCAGGTTGAGTGTAGAGAGAAAGAGAGAGACAGAGAGACAGAGAGAAAGAGAGAAATGTAGTATTATGTGCATACATGCATGTATTATATATATATATCTATGAATATACACATATACAAATATACACGTTTATGTATCTATACCTTTGTATACATACAGATATACACATATATTTGTGTGTATGTGCATGTGTGTATGTGTTTGTGTCTCTGCATGTGTTTGTGTCTGTGTGTGTGTGTTCCAAAAAAGCTCTCATATACTTAACTCATACTTCTACTGTTCCAGTGCATCCCCTCATAATGTTATTCCTAAACTTCTGTAGTAATTTTTGGATTGTCTCTCTGCCTCCAATCTCCCTCCCTATTTTACTCCATTCATTCCATGCTCTACTTAGTGACCAAAAGTATCTTCCTAAAATGTAGATTCATGTCACCCCCTATTCAAAAAACTCCAATGGCTACATATTATCTCAAGTATCAAATATAAAATTAGCTTGGATTTAAAGCCTTTTACAATATGATATTTTTCTTATTTTCCTTCTCAGTCTTATACCTACTCCTCTCCACATACTCAACAATCCTGCAATACTTGCCTTCTGCTTTTAGGCAGATATAGGGGCTATACCTATAAGTTGAATGACATAGATTACCCCGGTAAGTAAATTCTCACCATTAATTCAAGTGATCATCTTTACTGCTACTTAAATGTTAGAGGGTTGTCTAAACCTAAACTTTAAACAACCACATAAAATACTCCAAAACATTAATATTTAAACAATGATAATTACTTTTATTGTGGCATCATCCACTTACACACATCAAATTGTCAAATAAGACAAAAAGGCAAGTAACAATTGTTGAAGAGGCTTCAGGAAAACAGGTACAATAATTCATTGTAGGTGGAGCTATAAATCAGTCTAGCAGTTCTGGAAAATAATTGGAAACCATGTCCAAAGGTCAATAAACTGTCAATACTACATGTATATCCTACCTTTTGATAGAAGTTAAAATAAGATTGTTCAATTAAAAAAAAGTTAAATTGAAACAAACTGAAATAAATCTCTCCCTCTATCAAAAATCTAACCTTTATCAACAAAGTAAACCCACATTAATTAAACTGAAAAAAGTGTTAACAAGTCTAAAGTCTTGTTCTGAGTTAAAAAATATAAATGCACAATGTCAATTCAATAAATATCTTTTGAGCATATTTTATTTTTTAAAGAAAAACATTTTAATTCCAAGAAAAATGAATAGAGCAGCAAAACACAGTGACTTTAGAAGACCAATAATGAAACATGCCTCTTGCATATTGATGGAAAGGTAATGGACTTGAAACTCAGGAAAAAAATATACATTCTAAGACATAATCAAAGAGTTGGTTTGTTTTGCTGATCTATATATATTTGTTACAGGGGATGGCTTGTGAGCTTGGGGAAGGAGTTTTAGGTTAGTGAATACAAATATACAGTTTTGAAATTATTACAACAAAACAATACATTCATATGCTACAACCATTTTAGCCATTCCCCAATAAACTGACTTGATCTAGTAATATTCCAATAATTAGTACCTACACTTCAATCATCACCTCATTGCTGTAGACTCACTGCTGGAGTTGTCCCTGCATCTCTTCTAGACATGGATCTGGGTTTTACCCAACACCATCACCCTCAACAGGCTGCTCATCAACCTTCTCTCCACACTCTTACTTCTCCTATATTGTCCCAAAACTACCAAGAAGGTGCATATGGCCTGACCTGGGGGCACCATTCCTGACTCCCCCAACCACAATTAAGCATGATTTTAGACATCCTTATTATGTAGCCTTGGGGTCTTTAACTGCCAAGCACTGGATGTTATTGATAGGAAACAATTCAGGAGAACAAATAGTAGTCGTTTAAGAGAATTTTTTGACCATAGTTATGATTCTATTTCAACAGTTTTTGCTTCTGTTGGGACATCCAATGCAATTCAGTTGGGATTAAATCCTGACAGGTTGTTTTTTCCACTGTTTAATTCATATGTTCATCTTTTATTGAGCACAGTGACAAACCTACATATCAGCAGTGTTAAGATTTGAAAAACTAGATGCAATTGAATTTCAAATAGTTATGATTGTTGTTTATAATAGATAACTAGGGGACACAAACTGAATTAATGTCAAATATAAATTATAGAATATCATAAAATGAAGGAGGAATGGCATGAATAGAGTTCTAGTCTTGGTATTAGGAGATTTGAATTGAAGTTTTGCCTCTAACAAATACTGGCTTTGTGGTCTTAGCCAAGTCACTTACCCTCTGGGTGCCGCAGGAAATTCTCAGACTATAGGTTGCAGAGAATATGTAGACATACATTGGTATAGGGAGTTTCCTCACTGATATTTCTCAAAACCAATACAATCACTGGTTTGGTCTAAAGAGCAAAAATAAATGGAGATTTGCTATTTCTTAATCAATATAAAAATTGAATTAAAATGGCAAAAAATGGGGACAAGCAGAAATCTTTTGGGAGTTGTTTTCAAGAAATCATTTCAATTTTTAAAAATTAATTAATTAATTTTGATTTATCAGCAATCACTTCTATAAGCTTTTGAGTTTTAAATTTTTCTTCCCCTCCCTCCCCAAGATGGTGCACAGTCTGATATAGGTTATATATATACATTCCTATTAAATATATTTTCACATTGGAGATGTTGTAAGTAAGAATTAGAACCAATAGGAGGAACCACCAGAAAGAGGAAAGAAAATGCAACAGAAGAAAAAAAATAGCAAATAGTATGCTTTGATCTGCATTCAAACTCTGTAGTTCTTTCTTTGGATCTGGACAGCATATTCCCTCATGAGGCCTTTGGAGATGTCTTAGATCCTTGCATTGCTGAGAAGGGTTAAGTTTATCAATGTTAGTACCTAACTGATTATGTTATTCCCTTCTTGAGCCAAATCTGATGAAAGTAAGGTTCAAACAATGCTCATCTCCCTCCCTTCCATGCCTCTGCTGTAATAGATTTTTGTGCCTTTTTCTGTAATATAATTTATCCTTGTCTGCCTCCTCCTTTCCTTTTCTCTCAATAAATTTTCTTAGTTATATCAAATTAATCTAATTACTTGGATCCATTTAACTCACTTGATTAGATTTTTTTTATCATTACATCAAAGTCAACTTATAACTACCCTGTTTATGTATACCCCTTTAACATGGTTTAATAACAATACAGTTCTCAAAGGTTACAAGTGTCATCTTCCCTTGTAGGGATGTAAGCAGTTTGCCCTTATTAATAACATTTTGTTTCTTTCTGTCCCATTTACCTTTTTATATTTCTCTTGAATCTTGTATTTGAAGACCAAATTTTCTATTGAGCTCTGGACTTTTTATCAGGAAGTTTTGGAAGTCCCCTATTTCATTTAATATCCATCTCCTCCCCTGAAATATCATGCTCATTTTCACTGAGTAGTTGATCCTTGGTTTTAATCCAAGCTCCTTTACCTTACAGAATATCATATTTCATGCCCTATGGTCTTTTAATGTAGAATCTGCAAGGTCCTGTGTAATCCTAACTGTGGTTCCATGACATTTAAATTGTTTCTTTCTGGCTGCTTGCAGTATTTTCTTTTTGATCTGGTAATTTTGGAATTTAGCTACTATATCCCTTAGTGTTTTTAATTTGGGATCTCTTTCAGGAGGTGATGGTGGATTCCTTCTATGGCTATTTTACCCTCTGGTTCTAGTACCCTAAGGAAGTTTTCTTTTATGATTTCCTGAAAGAGACTGTCCAAGCTCTTTTTTTTATCATGATTTTCAGGTAGAGCAATAATTTTTAAATTGTCTCTTCTGGACCAGTTTTCCAATTCATTCATTTTACCAATGAGTTATTTTATATTTTCATTCTTTTTTTTTCATTCTTTTGTTTTTGTTTGACTGATTCTTGCTCTCTCACAGAGTCATTAGTTTCCATTTGTCTGATTCTAATTTTTAACTAATTGTTTTCTTTTATTAGATTTTGTACCTCCTTTCCCATTTGGCCAATTGTATTTTTTAGGGACTTGTTTTCTTCACCGTATTTTTTTTCCAGTTGGCCAACTGTATTTTTTAAGGACTTGTTTTCTACAATTAATTTTTGTCCTTCCTTTTCCCAGCTATTGGCTTTCTCTTGCATATCTTTCATTTCTTTTCCCATTTTTTTCTTTTATCTCTCTCATTTGACTTTTAAAATCCTTCTTGAGATCTTCCAAGAAGGCTTTTTGGCCTTCAGAGCAGTTCATATTTTCTTTTGAGGTTCCAGATGTGGGTTTGTTGACAATTTTGTCCTCCTCAGAATTTCTGCTTTGATCTTCACTCTTCACATAATAAAAATCCATTGTACATTACTTTTTGCTCATGGTGTTTCTTATTTCCTGGCCTTTAAAGAGATTGAGCTCTCCTGATGGGGAGCAGAGGGCAGTGACCCAAGCTTCTTGTGTTGGGAGCCTAATGCCTGGTCACTGGCTTTGTGTACTGGGGCCTTTGATGTTGTCAGTTGGAAGCTGTAGGTTTCTGTCAGGTTACCTGGTATTGGGTTGGAATCAGTAACATTGGAACTCTAGGCATAGAATTGAGTAATGTGGCTCCTGGAGATTTCCTGCTCACTCGGGCCTTTCCTTTCTTTCACTTTCTTCAGTTCCTTTCAGATGGATGTTGCAGGATGTTTATCTGCTTGGAGCCCCTTGGAGCACTGCTTCCCTCAGTTTTGCTGAGGCACTGGGACAGCTGGTAGTTGTGGAATGCTGAGGCACGTGGTGGTTTTCCAAGTTGGTTTCCACCAGTTCCCCCACCCTCACTGAGGCACTCAGGAGTCCAGGTGTTGATGTTTGCCTCCCTGGGTTTCAGGATCTCCTGCTGGTATGCTGAGGTGGGGCTTTCCATTAACTTCCTGGGATGCCTCCCATTCTGTACTGCTCCCCTTCCCCCAGGGCAAGAAGGACCTTTCCCATTAATTCCTCAAGCTCCCTGGGTTACTAGACTGCTGTAGTTCATCTTTCTTCTGGTTCAGCTGTTCCAGGGTTTTTCCTGGAGAAATGTTTTCTGGGCTGTCACAGTTTAATAAACTAGGGTAAGAGTGACTTACTTCTGACACCACCACCTTGGCTGCCAGAAGCTTAAGCATATTTTATATATAAGAAATTCCTGTTCTGGTCAATTATTCATTCATCCATTCTCAATCAACAAGCAATTATTAACTGTTTACTGTGTGTCTGATACTGTACTAAGTGCTGGGGATATAAAGAAAGGGAAGAAATAAACATGATCCAGCCCTTAAGGAGCTCATATTCTAATAAGGGAGACAACATGCAAATAAAAACTATATAAAATATGTAGACAGGAATGATGGAAGGTATTCTCAGATAAAAGAAACTAACATAGTAGGTGCAAAGGAGGATACAATAATGTGAAATTGACAACCTAAGTGACTGGTGTGGGTACCTACAATATTAATAGGAAAGTTCCTGAAATGAAGATAATTTGGGGAGAAAGATAATAATCCTACTTTAGGTTGTTGAGTTTGTAAAGTCTATAGACCATTCAGGTCAAGATGTCTAGCAAGTCATTAATAATGTGAAAACTGAATGTCAAGAGAGATATTAGGGTTGGACCAATAGATGTTAGAATCATCTGGATATAAGTGATAAATTGACCTGAAAAGTTGATTCAAAGAGGTTACAATTTAATATGAATGAAGTAACATGAAATTCAATCCTCTATTTTGAGGATTTGAACTTCCTGGGGAAGTTACTTAACTCCTTTTAAGTAAGTACTCTGGTCTTCTTAAATGAGATTCAGGATAGTTAAGTTCTAACATGCCTGCCATCTCCAAAATTCTATGGTTTTACACACACACTCACACATCCATATGTATGTATATGTGTATGTATGTATGTATGTACGTATATACATGTGTGTATATGTGTGTGTGCATTTAACACTTATTCCATTGACATTATAAACTTAATATGAATAATAGATTTTCTTCCATTTTTCTCCTTCCTATATCCTTTCTTTCTGTTCCTTCTAACTAATAAGCAATCATTTCCCATTAATATAGTAAAACTCTTTAAAAATACATGAGGCAAAAATGTTATTACACATCTTTTTCTCAGCAAATTTAAGCAACTATTAGAGATTCAATAAGTATCCCTTTCCTGGGAATTGAAGGAAATATGTTTGCCACTCTCATAAGCTATTCTTCCCTTCATGAATTGTAGAATGTATGAAGGGGAGTAAAAGACAATTGACCTAGATAAGAATTCTTTTTGGAGTGTCTCTGAAAATAAAAATGAACATATAATATCAGATTGCAAATCTTAAGTTATAAAGAAAGTGGTACCTCCTAAGGCAGCTGCTAGAAATAAAAACATAAAAGATTTTAAAGTAAATTAGAAATCTATATATCTCCATGTATCTATCTGTGAATGTGTTCATGCATATAGGTATATGTCTATGTATATGCATATGTATATATGCATATATATACATATACACATTCAGACACATACACAAACACACATATAGCATGATGGCATAGTAGAGGCAGCAACCCAGCTGAAACCTCCCAACATTCTCTTCTAAACAATTTTAAAATAACAGCTCAATTTAAATTCTGCAGCACAAAATTCAATGAAAAGATCAAGGCAAGACATTTATCCAGCTGTAGACAACTTAGGAGGTTGTCAGGAAAGGTCTGTGGAGCAGTTTGGAGCACATGTTGCAGCACGGACCTTGGAAGAGATCACAGGGGACAATTTACTGGCACTCAGTACAGAACATGACACTATATGACAACTCAATTGTATATATGCAGTTCTGGGTCACAGGCTCAGGGAAAAGAGTAAAGCTAGCAAAAGAGCAGCAGCTCTTTTTGGGTAAGAACCAGGGTGCAGGGGGCAGAGTCAAGATGGGGGAGTGAAAGCAGTGACTTGCTTGAGGTCTCCCCCAAAACCCTCTAAATACTTATAAAATGGCTCTAAACAAGTTCTAGAGCAGCAGAACCCCATCCCCCCCACCCAAAAAAAACAGAGTGAAACAAATTTCCAGCACAAGACAACCTGAATGACTGATTGGAAAGGTCTATTGTACAAGGCTGGGAAAGGAACACAGTTCAGTGTGGGTGTGCAGGCAAAGATCAGACCTCAGCAAATCTGGAACAGACCTCAGAGGACTGAATCGTGGGCAGCTGTGGTGGTTTCCAGACTTCTCAATCCACAAATGCCAAAGAGAACTGAGAAGGTCAGCAGGAAAGGTCTGTTAGACTATGATGAGAGAGGAACTTAGTCCTAGCCGCAGTACCAGAGCAGCACCAGGGCAACAGCTGCTTCTGGAGCTATTAGCCCACAGACTAAGGGTGAATCTATTGGCTGATCAGAGGGGGATGGCAAGGATCTCTTTGTTGGTACTGAGGAAGGATTCTCTTGTTTTGCCTGTGCTTGGATCTTTGTCACAATTCTGGGTGGTGGTACTTGGGCAAGGAGGAACACTGGCACAGTGGAGCTTGTAGTGGTGGTGGAGGGAATCATCCTCACAGTTACAAGGCAGAAAAGAGTTCATGTGGTTACTCATAGATCAGAGTACAGGGGAGGAAAGGAGTAAACACCTCAACCTTGATTATATTACTTTGGAAGAACTGAAAATTTACAGATCCCTAGAAATATCTCAGAAAAAAGCTGCACAAAATAGTACATTCTCCACACTGGAAGCAGACCCTTACCTAAACAAAAAGTTTAAAATTCAAGTAATTGGCTGGGAACATGAGTAAACTGAACAAAGAAGTCAGACCATAGAATCTTATTTTAGTGACAAAGAAGATCAAAACATACAACCAGAAGAAGACAACAAAGTCAAAGCTCCTACATCCAAAGCCTACAAGAAAAATATGAATCAGTCCCAGGACATGGAAGAGCTCAAAAAAGATTTTGAGAAATAAGTAAGAGAAGTATAGATAAAATTAGAAAGACAAATGAGAGTGATGCAAGAAAATCATGAAAAACAAGTCAACACTTTTCTAAAGGAGACCCAGAAAATACTGAAGAAAATAACATCTTAAAAATAGCCTAACCCAAATGGCAAAAAAGATCCAAAAATGAATAAAGAGAATGCCTAAAAAAAAAAAAGAATTGGCCAGATGTAATAGGAAACCAAAAGCTCATTGAAGAAAATACTTCCTTAAAAATTAGAATGGAGCAAATGGAAGCTAGTGACTTTATGAGAAATTAAGACATTGTAAAAGAAAACCAAAAGAAAATAGAAGACAATGTGAAATATCTCATTGGAAAAACAACTGACCTGGAAAATAGATCCAAGAGACAGAATTTAAAAATTATTGGGCTATCTGAAAGCCATGATCAAAAAAAAAATAGCCTAGACATCATCTTTTCTTTTTCAATCTTTTTTTTTCTTATTTTTAACATGTGTTTTTAAAACTTTGGGTTACAAATTTTCTCCCTCCCTCCTTGCCCACCCTCATTGAAAAGGCAAGAATCTTGATACAGGTTATAGATGTGTACTCATGCAAGACACTTCCATAGTAGTCCTGTTGTGAAAAACTAAGTATATTTCGCTTCATCCTATCCTACTCTCCATTTAAACTATTATCTCTTTTGACACTGTCCCTCCTCAGAAATGTTTGATTTTGATTATCCCCTTCCCCAATCTGCCCTCCCCTCTCTCAACCCTCTGCTCTCTTGCCCCCTTCCCCCCTTATTTTCCTAGAGGGTACGATAGATTGCCATATACCATTGTGTATGCTATTTCCTCCTTAAGCCAAATCCTATGAGAATAAGATTCACTCATTTCCTCTCACCTTCCCCCATTTCCCCTCCACTGTAAAAGCCTTTTCTTGTCTGTTTCATGTGAGATAATTTACCCCATTCTACTTCTCCCTTTCTCCTTTGTGCAGTATAATCCTCTCTCACCCCTTAATTTTATTTTCCAGATATCACCTCACCATCTTCAACTCACCCTGTGCCCTCTATCTATCTATCTATCTATCTATCTATCTATCTACCTATCTATCTATACATACATATAATTTTTCACTCCCACTACTCTAATACTGACAAAGTACTCATGAATAACAAATATCACCTTTCCCTGCAGTAATGTAAACAGTTCAAGCTTAATAAATCTCTTATGATTCTTCCATGTTTCATTTGAGACTTGTATTTGAAAGTCAGATTTTCTATTCAGCTCTTGTCTTTTCCTCAGGAATGCTTGAAAGTCCCCTATTTCATTGAATGACCATTTTTTTACCCTGAAGGATTTTGCTCAGTTTTGCTGGGTAGGTGATTCTTGGTTGTAGTTCTATCTCCTTTGCCCTCCAGAATATCATACTCCATGCCCTCCAGACCCTTAATGTAGAAGCTGCTAAATCTTGTGTTATCCTGATTGTGTTTCCACAATACTTGAATTGTTTTTTTCTGGCTGCTTGCCATATTTTCTCCTTTACCTGGGAATTCTGGAATTTGGCTACAATATTCCTAGGAGTTTTCCTTTGGGGACCTCTTTCAGGAGGTGATCAGTAGATTCTTTTAATTCTATTTTGCCCTATGGTTCTAGGACCTCAGGGCAGTTTTCCTTGATAATTTCTTGAAAGATGATGTCTAGCCTTTTTTTTTGGTCATGGCTTTCAGATAGTCCAGTAATTTTTAAGTTCTCTCTCCTGGATCTATTTTCCAGGTCGGTTGTTTTTCCAATGACATATTCCACATTCTCTTCTATTTTTTCATTCTTTTGGATTAGTGTTACAATGCCTTGGTTTCTCAAATTGTCACTAGCTTCCAATTGCTCCATTCTAATTTTTAAGGAAATATTTTCTTCAGTAAGCTTTTTGGATTTCCTTTTCCATTTGGCCAATTTTGCTTTTTAGGGCATTCTTCTCCTCTTTGGCTTTCTGGATCTCTTTTGCCATTTGGGTTAGGCTATTTTTTAAGGTGTTATTTTTTTCAGTATTTTTTGGGGTCTCCTTTAGCATCACTTTCAGTTTTTCCTCTACTTCTCTTACTTGCTTCTCAAAATCCTTTTTGAGCTCTTCCATGGCCTGGGACCAATTCATATTTTTCTTGGAGGCTTTGGACGTAGTACTTTTGGCTTCATTGTCTTCTTCTGGTTGCATGTTTTGATCTTCTTTGTCATCAAAGTAAGATAATATAGTCTGACTCTTTTTGTGCTGCTTGTTCATGATCCCAGCCAATTACTTGAGTTATAAACTCTTTGTTAAGGTAGAGGTGTGTTTCCAGTGTGGAGAATGTACTGTCCCAAGCTTCAGGGGTTTTGTGCAACTATTTTCAGAGATACTTCTGGGGACCTGTAAATTTTCAGTTCTTCTAACATGCTATGATGAAGGGTGAGGTGTTTACTCCGTTCCTGGCCTGTGCTCTGGTCTACCAGCACTCTTTTCTGTCTTGTAACTGTGAGGAGGATTTACTCTCCATAGTCACTACAAGATCCACCATGCCAGTGCTCCTTCCTGTCCCTGGACTGCCACCCAGAACTCTGACCCAGATCCAAACATGGGCAAAGGAAGAGAATCCCACACCAGCAGAGAATTCCCTGCAATTACCCTCTGATCAGTCACTGATTCCCCTTTAGTCTGTGGGCCAGAGGCTCAGGAGGCAGCTGTGCACTGGGGCTGAGCTTGGGGACTGAGGCTGGAACCCTCCTGTGCTTTTCTCTCACCACCACAGAAACAGACTTTTCCCACTGACCTTCTAAGTTGTCTTTGGTGTTCATGGGTTGAGAAGTGTGGAAACTGCTGCAGCTGCCTGTGATTCAGTCCTCTGGGGCCTGCTCCATCTTTGCTGCAGTCTGTGTGCCCATGCTGAACTCTGTTCCTCTCCCAGCCTGGCATGATATACCTTTCTGATCAACCATCCAGGTTATCTTAGGCAGTAAATTTGTTTCACTCTGTCTTTTTATGGGTTCTGCTGCTTTAGAATTTATTTAGAATCATTTTTATAGGTATTTGGAGGGGGTTGGGAGAGAGCTCAAGCAAGTCACTGCTTTTACTCTGCCATCTTGGCTCTGCCTCCCTAGACATCATCTTTCATGAAATTATTAAAAACAGTTCGGATATTCTAGAACCAGAAGCCAAAATAGAAATGGAAAGAATCCACTGATCACCTCCTGAAAGAGATCCCTAAAGGAAAACTCTTAGGAATATTGCAGGCAAATTCCAGAGTTTCCAGATCAAGAAGAAAATATTGCAAGCAGCCAGAAATAATTCAAGTATTGTGAAAACACAATCAGGAAAGCACAAGACTTAGCAGCTTCTATGTTAAGGGGCTGAAAGGCTTGGAATATAATATTCAAGAGGGCAAAGGAGATAAGATTACAACCAAGAATCACCTTCCCAGCAAAACTGATTATAACCTTTCAGGGGAAAAAATGGATTTTCCATGAAATAGAGGACTTTCAAGCATTCTTGATGAAAAGACTAGAACTGAATTGAAAATTTGACTTTTAAATACAAACTCAAGAGAAGCATGAAGAGGTAAACAGGAAAGATAAATCATAAGGGGCTTATTAAGGTTGAACCACTTACATTCCTACATAGAAAGATGATATTTTCAACTCATGAGACTTTTGCCAGTATTAGGGTAGTTGGAAGGAAAAAAATATATGTATTGGTAGATAGATAGATAGATAGATTAGATAGATAGATAGATAGATAGATAGATAGATAGATAGATAGATAGATAGATAGATAGATAGAGGGCACAGGGTGAATTGAAGATGAAGGGGTGCTATATGGAAAATAAAATTAAGGGGTGAGAGAGGATTATAATGGGAGAAGGAGAAAGGGAGAGGTAGAATGGGGCAAGTTATCTCACATAAAACAGACAGGAAAAGGATTTTAATGTGGAGGTGAAGTGGGGGAAGGTGAAAGGGAATGAGTGAATTTTATTCTCATCAGATTTGTCTTAAGGAGGGAATAATATACACACTCAATTGGGTGTGGAAATCTATCTTACACTACAAGAAAATAGTTAGGAAGGGATTGAGAGAACTGAGGGATGATAAAAGGGAGGGCAGGTTGGGGGATGGGTAGAAAACACTTCTGAGGAGAGACAGGGTCAAAAGAGAATAAAACAAATGGGGGGAGTGGGAGAGGATGAAGGGAATTATACTTAGTTTTCCACAACATGGTTATTAAAGTGTTTTGTATGACTACACATGTGCAACCTGTTTGAGTTGCTTGCCTTCTTAATGAGCGTGGGTAGGGAGGTATGAAGAGAGAAAATTTGGAACCCCAAAATTTAAAAATAAATGTTAAAAATTGTTTTATAAAAATAATTCTCTTTAGGAAAATGTGCTCAATAAATGCTTACTGATTCAATTACCAAAAAAAAATAATAAACCAGGGTGCAAACTAAGTGAACAGTGATCATACCTCTTCCCAGATCATGCCACCTGGGAAATACCAAAACTTACAAATCACTAGAAGTAGCTCTGAAAATAGTAATGTAAAAAAGCCTAAAGCTAGGGAAAGTGGATCCCAATCCCCAGAGGAGCAGAGCCCAACTTAACATAAAATCCAAAGTCAAGAAAAGGGCTAGAAAAAATGAGTGAACAACAACAAAAACTTTGCCATAAAAAATAACTATGGTGGTGCCAGGGAAGACCAAAAGACAAACTCAGAGGACAACAACATAAGTGAAATCTCAATGAAAAAAAATGGTAATTTGGAAACAAGCTCAAAAAGAATTCTTGGAAGAAAAAGATAAGAAGAGGGTAGTAAAAATTGAAGAAAAAAGACATACATGATGCAAGAAAATTATGAAAAGAGAATTAGCAATGGAACCAAGATGATGGAGTAGAGAAAGCATTCAATGGAGCTTGTCAAACATTCACCTCCAATAACCTTTAAAATAATATCTTAAATTGAATTCTGGAATAGCAGAGCCAACAAAAGATCGGAGTGAGATGTTTTGCCAGCCCACCTCCATCAAATGGAGGAGGTCAGAAAGAGAGTTCTGTGACATGGGAATGGAGAGTGGGTCAGAGCCCATGTATATGAAACACCCATAGTGGGAAGAAGAGGTGGTGACAAAAAAAAAATGACTGCTTCAGTAGCTACAAAGCCAGAGACAGTAAGGGGATCTAGAAACTGGTCAGAAAGAGATTGTAGGAAACTCTTGTCCTACCACTGGGCAAAACACCAGATATTGTTTGACAGATCATTTGCCTGTACCCACTGGGTCATAGTTCAAGAGTGTAGAGGAGCACTTTATGTCAAAAGGCAGTGAGACTTTTGAGAAGCCAAATTGCTTTTGTGCAAAAGGTTTAGGGACCCAAAGGAACAGTATCACTTCTGACCCCAAGGGAGCAAGGTCCCAGAGGAGCAATATCACTTCTAGTTCCATGGGATTACAGGCACTTTATGAGAAAGGACATAAGTATAGACCAGGAGAGCACTAGTATAGCAGAGCTTGCAGTCACAGTGGAAGAAGGATACTACTCACAGTTCCAGGACAGAAAGGAGTGGTTGTGGACACTCATAGTGTCAGAGTACAGGCCAGGAGTGTAGTAAACATCTCTCCTTAGATCATACCACCTTGGAAGAACTGAAAACTAACAGGTCCTGCCACACCTCTTTCCAGACAACTTTATCTTTAAAGAACCAAAATCCTCCAAATCCCCAAATTTGTTCTGAAAACTGCTTTGAAAAAAAGCTGAAAGCCTGAAACAGTACCTCTGCATCCCCAAACATAGAACAGAGCACAACTTTAATGTAAAGTTCAAATAAAATAAAAATAGGGTTGAAAAATAAGCAAAGAAGCAAACAAAAAGAACCTGTCTTTAAAGTCTGCTATATTGAAAGGAGAGGTAAAGACTAAAACTCCAAAGAAGACAATGAAGTCAAAACAACCATAAGCAAAGCCTTAAAGAAAAAAAAATGAATTGGACACAAGCACAAGAATTTCTAAGTTCAATTTTTTTTCTCTCTCCCACCCTCCCTTCCCCCATCCTCAAGATGACAGACAATTTGATACAGGCTATGCATACACAATCATAGTAAACATATTTACACATTAGTCATTCAATAAGAATTTCTAGAAAAGCTAAAAAAAACTTTCAAAATCAAATGAGAGTTAAAGAAGAAAAAAAAATTAAGTTGAAGTAATATAAATACTAAACATACAACAAAAAAGCATAGCATCTAAAGTCTCAAAGGAAAAGCTGAATAAATTGAAAGAGGAAATACATGGTAAAACTATAGTAATTGGGGATCTCAGCTTTCCCCTCTCATAATTTCAGAAATTTAATCATAAATTAAAAAAAGAAAGTACCCAAGGAGGTAAATAGAATCTTAGAAAACATAGGTATTATAAACTTCTGAAAAAAACTTAGTGGGAAAAGAAAGTAGTATAGGCAAGGAGTAGGGAACCTGTGGTCTCAAGGCATATATGCCATTTTTTGAGTATATCATTTTTTGAGCTATACAAGGCACCTTCACAAAAATTGACCATGTACTAGTGCATAAAAACCTCACAACCAAATGCAGAAAAGCAGGAATATTAAACACATTCTTTTCAGGACAAAATTTAACAAAAGTTACAATTAATGAAGGGCCATGAAAGCATAAATATAAATTAATTGGAAATAAAGTATACTAAACTTGAAGAATTAGATATTCAAGGAATAAATCATAGAAACAAGCAATAATGTTATTGAAGATAATGGGTACAATGAGATTATATTAAATAATTTGTAACATACAGTCAAAGTAGTACTTAGGAGAAAATGTTTATCTCCAAGCACATATATCAATAAAGAAGAGAAAAAAAAACCAGCAATATATTGCATATGCAACGACAATAACCATAAAACCTAGAAAAAAGAACAATGTAAAAATAGTCAATGAAATATCAAAATAGAAACTTGAAAATCAAATGAAAGATTAATAAAATTGAAATAAAAAAGAACTAATAAATAAAATTAGAAAATAGGTGTATGAAAGAAAAACAATAAAATAGATAAACTATTGGTTAATTGAATTTAAAAGGAAAGAAGAAGACAAAATTAATAATATCAAATAAGGGAGGTGGAGCCAAGATGGTGGAGAAAAGGCCAAGACTTATCTGAGCTTTACCCCAAACCCTCCAAATACCTTTAAAAATGTATTTAAAAAGTTCTAGAGCAGCAGAACCCACAAAAAGGCAGAGTATTTCACATTGTCTTCATTTTTTTTTCATTCTTTTTGGTTTTCTTTCACCATAGTAACAGTCAGAAGAAGACAACAAAGTCATCCAAAAGCCTCCAAAAAAATATGAATTGGCCTCATACCATCAGAGAATTCAAAAAGGGTTTTGAAAATCAAGTAAGAGAAGTAGAGGAAAAATGGGAAGAGAAATTATAGTGATGCAAGAAAATCATGAAAAAAGTCAATGCCTTGGTAAAAGAGACACAAAAAGTACACTGAAGAAAATAGCACCTTAAAAAACAGAAAAATCCAAATGGTAAAAGACGTTCAAAAAGCCAATGAAGAGAAGAATGACTTAAAAAGCAGACTTGGCTAAATGGAAAAAAAAAAAAAAGAGGCACAAAAGTCACTGAAGAAAAGAACACCTTAAAAAGTAGAACTGGTTGAATGGAAAAGGAAGTAGAAAAGTTCAATAATTCCTTAAAAATTAGAATTGAGGAAATGGAAGCTAATGCCTTTATGAGAAATTTTGAAATATATCATTGAAAAAAACAACTGACCTGGACATCAGATCCAGGAGAGATAATTTAAAAAACTTTTAGACTACCTATAAGGCACAATCTAAAAAGAGCCTAGACACCATCTTTCAAGAAATTGTCAAGGAAAACTGCTCTGATATTCTAGAACCATAGAGTTGAATAGAAATTTAAAGAATCTACAAATCACCTCCTGAAAGAGATCTGAAAATGAAAACTCCCAGAAATATTATAGCCAAATTCCAGAGCTCCCAGGTAAAGGAGAAAATATTACAAGAAGCCAGAAAGGAAAAAAAAATCAAGTACTGTGGAGCCACAGTCAGGATCACAGAAGATTTAACAGCTTCTACATTAAAGAATGGGAAGGTTTGGAATATGATATTATGGAGGGCAAAGGAGCTAGGATTACAACCAAGAATCACTTACCCCACAAAACAGTATAATCCTTCAAGGGAAATATGGACATTTAATGAAATGGACTTTCAAGTATTCTTGATGAAAAGGCCAAAGCAGAATAGAAAATCTGACTTTCAAATACAAGACTCAAGAGAAGCATAAAAAGGTAAACAAGAAAGGGAAATCATAAGGGGCTTACTAAAGTTAAATTGTTTACATTCCTACATGGGATGATGACATTTTTAACTCATAAGAACTTTCTCATCATTAAGGTAGTTAGAAAGAGTATATATAGACAGAGGGCACAGGGATGAGTTGAATATGAAAGGGTGATATCTAAAAATAAAATTAAGGGATGAGAGATGAATATAGTGGGAGAAATAGAAAGGAAGAGAAAGGATGGGGCAAATTATATCACATAAAAGAGGCAAGAAAAAGCTTTTACAGCGTAGGGGAAAAGGAGAGAAGCTAAGGGGGAGTGAATGAACATTAATCTCATCAGCACTGGTTCAAAGAGAGAATAAAATACACACTCAATTGTGTACAGAAATCTATCTTACCCTAGAAGAAAGTAGGATAGCAAGGTTGGGAGGGTGATAGAAGGGAGGATAGATTGGGGGAAGAGGAGTCAGAAACAAAACATTTTTTAGGAGGGACACAGGGAAAGGAAAGTGAGAACAGAATAAATGGAGTTGGAGAACAGAATGGAGGTAAATATAGTTAGAAAAGTAATTGTGCCTCTTAATGTGATGTAATTTACCTTTTTCTGCTTCCTCCTTTCTTCTCCCATTACAATTCTTTTTTTTACCACTTCATTAATTTTTTTATCATCACATCAAAGTCAATTAAATCCCACCCCCTCTGTCTATGTATATCCCTTCTAAATGATATAATAAAGATACATTTCTAAAGAGTTATAAATATCATGTTCCCATGTGGGTATATAAAAATTTTAACCTTGTTGAACAACATGTTTTTCCTCCTTTCCTGTTTACCTATTTATGCCTCCTTTGAGTCTTGTATTTGAAGATTATTTCCATTGAGATCTGATCATTTCATCAGGAAAGTCTGGAAGTCCCTTATTTCATTGAATATCCATCTCTTCCCCTGAAAGATTATGCTCAATTTTGTTGGGTAGTTGATCCTTGGTTGTAATTCAAGCTCCTTTGCCTTCTGGAATATCATATCCCAAGCCCTTTGATCTTTTAATGTAGAAGCTGCAAGGTCCGGCATAATCCTAACTGTGGTTCCACAATATTTGAATTATTTCTTCCAGGCTGCTTCCAGGATTTTCTCCTTGACATGATAATTCTGGAATTTTGCTGTAATATTTTTTGGCACTTTCAATTTCAGATCTCTCTCAGGAGGTAATCGGTGGATTCTTTTGATGACCAATTTACTCTCTGGTTCTAGGGCCTCTGAGCAGTTTTCCTTAATAATTTCCTGAAAGATACTATCCAGGCTCTTTTTTTTTTTTCATCATGGCTTTCAGATAGACCATTAATTCTTAAGTTAACTCCCCTGGATCTATTTTCCAGGTCAGTTGTTTTTCCAATGAGCTATTTTACATTTTCTTTAATTTTTTCTTTCTTTTGATTTTGTTTGACTGATTCTAGATGTCTCATAGAGTCATTAGCTTCCAATTGTCCAAATCTAATTTTCAATGAATTGTTTTCTTCAGTTAGCTTTTGAACCTCCTTTTCCATTTGGCCAATTCTGCTTTTTAAGGACTTGTTTTCTACAGCTAATTTTTGACCTTCCTTTTCCAAGCTATTGACTCTCTCTTGCATACCTCTCATTTCTTTTCCAAATTTTTTCTTCTATCTCTCTTATTTGATTTTTAAAGTCCTTCTTGGTCTTTTCCAAGAAAGCTTTTTGGGTTTGAGCCCAGTTCATTTTCCTCTCTGATGTTTCAGGTGTGGGTATATGGACAATGTTATCCTCTCCTGGATTTGTGTTTTGATGTTCCCTGTCACCAAGATACTTTTCTATGGTAATTTTTTTTTTCTATGTTGCTTCTTGCTCATGCTGTTTACCTTTTTCTTGCTTTTAAAGTTGATCTCTGCTTCTGGGACACAGGGGGCACTGCCCCAGGCTTCTTGTGCTGGGAGCTAGGGGCCTGGTTACTGGTTTGCTGAGGTGGGGCTTGCCACTGGTTTGCTGGGATGCCTTCCTTCTTGTACCGGTCCCCTTCAGCCACAGCAAGAGGGACCTTTCCCATTAATCCCCCTTGCCTCAGGAACTAAAAGACTGCGTATCTAGTCTTTATTCTGACTCTACTATTGAAGGATATTTCCTAGGGCAGTATTCTCTGGGTTTTTTAAGGTCAGTAAGGGAGGGTGAGAACTACTTACTGCTTACTCCACTATCTTGGCTTCTGAAAGCCAAAATATGTGACTTTCAAACATTCAGTCTATGGGATAATAGCTCCAGGATCAGAGCTGTCACTGCTGCCACTGCTGCTGCTGCTGCTGCTGCCATTCCTGCCACCATTATTGCTACTGATTCAGTCACTCACAAAGCTTGTTCCTGGTTTGCTGGTTCAAGGACTGTATTGCACTCCCTGTAGCCCTACACTGCACTGTGCTTCTCTCTCACCAAGTTTTGACAGAGGCCTCCCACTGATCTAAGCTGTCTATGATGTCTGTGGGCTGAGAAGACTGGAACATGCCACTGCTGCTCATGACTCAGTCCCCAGAAAACTGCTCTGGCTTTGTTCAGGCCAGGTCCACACTGTGTCCTGAGTTCTAGACACTCCTCTCAGGCTGGTGGAACAGACCTTCCCTGTTGACCTTACAGGTAGATAAAAGTGGGAAAAAGTACCTGTATGTACAAAAAATATTTAGAGTTGCTCTTCTTGCAGTGGTAAAGAATTGGAAATTGAGAAGATGTCCATCAACTGGGTAATGACTGAACAAGATGTGGTAGGTGATTGTGATACTATTGTGCTATAAACAATTATATGAGGAAGATAGTTTTAGAAAAACCTGGGAAGACCTATATAAACTGATGCAAAGTGAAGTGAACAGAACTAGATCATTGTACACACAAACACCAAAAAGTATAACGATGATTAATTGTGAAAAATTTAGCTACAGATCAATACAATGATCCAAGACAATATCAAAGGATTATGAGGAAAAATGCTATCCACATCCAGAGAGAGAACTGATAGAGTATAAACACAAATTGAAGTATAATTTTCTTTCTTCATTTTTCATGCTTTTTGAAACAGGTCATATATAAATAATTTTTACATGATTTCACATGTATAATTGTTATCATATTGCTTGGCTTCTTAGAGGGTAGGGGAAGGGTAGGAGGGAGAGAGAGAATTTTAAGTTTAAAATTTTGAACAATAGACTTTTAAAATAAATATATTATAAATACTGGTATGAATTGATGGAAAGTGAAATGAATACAGAAGAACAATTTATTCATATGCATTATTATTATTGTTGATAATAATATTATGACCATAATAATTATTATTGTTATACCTCAAAAGACATAAGAGCATTGAGAAATGCTATGGTACAAAATTATACCAGATGATTAGGATTTAGACATAGTATCCACATCCTGACAAAAATGATTGAATGTTTCATCATAAGACATATTGTTTTGACATGACTTATGTGGGGACTAGTTTCATGTGTTTAAATGTATTACATATGATATGTACATATAATATATAGGCATTTTTTTCTTTTCTCTTTTTTCCCAAATTTAGGGGTGGATGGGAGGACAAGAGAAAAAAAGCAATCAGGTACAAAAGGATAATTAAAAGAAAAACTGTTATTTTAGAGTCTTTATTGGAAGTTATTTTAGTGCTCAGAACAAGGAAGGGTAAAAAGAATCCCAGACAATAGGAAAGGGTTAAAGGTTGTATATTTGGTTGTTTATGTTGTTTTAAAGAAGGCAAGCTATAAGTAACAAGGATTTATAGAATTGTGTATTAGTTCTTTTTTCTAATATATTAATATACACATATACACATATGTGTATATACATGTCATGTGTGTATACATGTGTATATATATAGAGATAGAGATATATATTCCTATACATACATACATATACACATACATACATGCACACATGCATAAATATTTTTTCAGAGGTGGGGAACCTGTTCCCTTGAAGCCACATATGGCCCTCTGCATCCTAAAATGGAGCCTTTTCAGTGAATCCAAACTTCACAGAACAAATCCCCTTAGTAAAAGGATGCATTCTGTAAAACTTGGATTCGGATAAAAGGCCACACCCAAGGACCTAGAAAGCCACATATGGCCTCAAGGCCTCAGTTCTCCACCCCTATCAGTTATAATATTTAGTGTTGGGGGGGGGGAGAGAGAGAGAGAGAGAGAGAGAGAGAGAGAGAGAGAGAGAGAGAGAGAATGTCTTTCAATATAAGTTTGTGGTTAAGTTTAAGGATATTAAACTGGGGTTTCTCTTTTTCTCTTTTGTCCTTCCTTCTTGTGTGGCCTTGTTTTTCAAAATTAGCAAACGTTCATCATTTATATGGGATTTTAAGTTCTACAAAGCATTTTTAAAAATATCTTACTTTAGGCAGAGCCAAGATGACAGAGTGAAAGCAGTGACTTTCTTGAGCTCTCCCCCAAACCCCTCCAAATACCTATAAAAAATGGCTCTAAACAAATTCTAAAGCAGCAGAACACACAAAAAGACAGAGTGAAACAAATTTCCAGCCCAAGATAACCTGGATGGTTGATTGGAAATGTATATTGCTCTGGTCGAGAGAGGAGCACAATTTGGCATGGGCGCATAAGCCTCAGCAAACCTGAAGCAGGCCTCAGAGGACTGAATTGCAGACAGCTGTGGCAGATTACAGACTTCTCAACCCATGAACACCAAAAACAACTTGGAAGGTCAGTGGGAAAAATCTGTGACTGCGGTGAGAGAGAGAAGCTAGTGATGCCGGGTTGGCGGCTGCCTCCTGAGCTTCTGGCCCAAAGACTGAGGGGGAATAGAGTGACTGATCAGAGGGGGATTGCAGGGATCTCTTTGCCAGTGCTGAGGCAGAAATCTCTTTCTTTGCCCCTGCTTGGATCTAGGTCACAGTTCTGGATGGCAATCCTGGGGTGAGGAGGAGAGCTGGTGTGGTGGAGCTTGTTGAGGCCTTGGAAAGGAAACACCTGGCCCCTTATCATGCCACCTTGGAAGAACTGAAAATTTACAGGTCCCTAGAAGTAGCTCGGAAAATAGCTGTACAAACCCCTGAAGCTTGGAACAGTATATTCTCCACATTGGAAGCAGATTCTTACCTTAACAAAGAGTTTAAAATTCAATAAATTGGCCAGGATCATGAGTAAGCAGTGTAAAAAGAGTCAGACTATATTATCTTACTTTGGCTACAAAGAAGATCAAAACATACAACCAGAAGAAAACAAAGTCAAAACACCTATATCCAAAGCCTCCAAGAAAAATATGAAACACTCCCAAGCCTTGGAAGAGCTCAAAAGTGATTTTGAGAAGCAAGTAAGAGAAGAAGAGGAAAAACTGGGAAGAGAAATGAGAGTGATGCAAGAAAATCATGAAAAACAAGTCAACAACTTGCTAAAGGAGACCCCAAAAAATACTGAAGAAAATAACACCTTAAAAAATAGCCTAACCCAAATGGCAAAAGAGGTCCAAAAATCCAATGAGGAGAAGAATGCCCTAAAAATCAAAACTGGTCAAATGGAAAAGGAAGTCCAAAAGAAAATACTTCCTTAAAAATTAGAATAGAGCTAGTGACTTCATGAGAAATCAAACACTGTAAAACAAATCCAAAAGAATGAAAAATTAGAAAATAATGTGAAATATCTCATTGGATAAACAACTGACCTGGAAAATAGATCCAGGAGAGAGAATCTAAAAATTATTGGACTATCTGAAAGCTATGGTCAAAAAAAGAGTGTAGACATCATCTTTCAAGAAATTAACAAGGAAAACTGCCCTGATATTTTAGAACCAGAGGGCAAAATAGAAATAAAGAATCCACTGATCTCCTCCTGAAATTCCAGAGTTTCCAGGTCAAGGAGAAAATATCAAAAGCAGCCAGAAAAAACAATTCAAGTATTGTGGAAATACAATCAGTATAACACAAGATTTGGCAGCTTCTACATTAGAGGACCACAGGGCATGGAAATAATATTTCAGAGGGCAAAGGAGATAAGATTACAACCAAGAATCACCTACCCACCAAAACTGAGTATAGTCTTCCAGGGTAAAAAATGGTCTTTCAATGAAATAGGGGACTTTCAAGCATTCCTGTGGAAAAGATTGGTGCTGAATATAAAATTTAACCTTCAAATACAAGACTCAAGTGAAATATGGGAGATGTAAACAGGAAAGAGAAATCACAAGAGACTTATTAAGGTTGAACTGTTTACATTCCTGGATGGAAAGATGATATTTGTAACTCATGAGACCTTTGTCAGTATTAGGGTAGTTGGAGGGGAAAATGTATATGTTAGATAGACAGACAGACAGACAGATAGATAGATAGATAGATAGATAGATAGATAGATAGATAGATAGA
>NW_020949613.1:14796535-14846679 GCF_900497805.2 Vombatus ursinus | reverse complement strand
AGATAGATAGATAGATAGATAGATAGATAGATAGATAGATAGATAGATAGATAGATAGATAGAGGGCACAGAGTGAGTTGAAGATGAAGGGGTAATATCTGGAGAATAAAATTAAGGGGTGAGAGAGGATTATACTAGGAGAAGGAGAAAGGGAGAGGTAGAATGGGATAAATTGTCTTAAAAAAAAACAGAAAAGAAACAGTTCCTACAGTGGAGGGGAAACGGGGGAAGGTGGGAGAAAATGAGTGAATCTTATTCTCATAGGATTTGGTTTAAGGAGGGAATACCATATACACTCAATTGGGTATGGAAATCTGTCTTACCCTACAGGAAAATAGGGGGAGAAGGGGATAAGACAATAGCAGGATGATAGAGAGCAGGGCATATTGGGAAAGGGGATAATCAGAAGCAAATACTTCTGCAGAGGGACAAAAGAAAGAATAGAATAATTGGTGGGAGCAGGATAGAATTAAGGGAAATAGAGTTAGTTTAGCACACCATGTCTACTATGGAAGTATTTTGCATACCTGCACATGTATAACCTATATTGAGTTGCTTGCCTTTTCAGTGAGGGTAGGTGGGGAGGGAGGAAGAGAGAAAATTTGGAACTCAATGTTTAAAAACACATGCTTAAAAAATGTTTTCACATGCAACTGGGAAATAAGAAATATAGGAAACGGGGCACAGAAATTTATCCTGCCTTACAGGAAAATAGAAGGGAAAGGGGGTAAGAGAAGGGGGGAGAGATAGAAGAGAAGGCAGACTAGGGAAAGGGGTATTCAGAATGCATGTCATCCTGGGGTAGGGGGGAGGGGTGAGATGGGGTGAAAATTTAGAACCCAAAATCTTGTGGAAGTAAATGTTGAAAACTAAAAATAAATAAATTTATTAATAAAAAATAAATGTTTAAAAAATAAAATATCTCACTTTAGAAAGGGAGAGGCAGAATGGGGAAAATTACCTAATATAAAACAGACAAGAAAAGGCTTTTACAGTGGGGGGGAAGAGGTGAAGGTGAGAGAGAATGAACGAATCTTGTTCTCATTTGGCTTAAGAAGTAACTATCATGCATACTCAATTGGGCATGGAAATCTACCTTACCCTACAGGAAAATAGGGGGGAAGGGAATAAGGGGAGGATGATAGAGAGGGAGGGCAGATTGAGGGAAGGAGTAATCATAAGCAAACACTTCTGAGGAGGGACAGGGTCAAAAGAGAGAATAGAATAAATGGAGGAGGTGTGGAATAGGATGAATGGAAATATAGTTAGTTTTCCATAACATTACTACTATGGAAGTGTTTTGCATGACTACACATGTATAACTTGCATTGAGTTGCTTGCCTTCTTAATGAAGGTGGGTGGGAGGGAGGAAGGGAGAAAATTTGTTAGAGTTTTAAAAACAAATGTTAAAATTGTTTTCAGTTGCAACTGGGAAATAAGATATACATGCAATGGGGTGTAGAAATCTATCCCGCCCTACAGTAAAATAGAAGGGGGAGGGGATAAGAGAAGAAGGAGGGAGGGGGAGAGATAGAAGGGAGGGCAGATTAGGAGAAGGGGTATTCAGAATGCATGCCATCTTGGGATGGGGGGGATGAGATGGGGAGAAAATTTGGAACTCAAAATCTTATGGAAGTGAATGGTAAAACTAAAAATAAATTAATATATTTTTAAAAATCTCACTTTATACTCACAAATATCCTTGAAAGTCAGTGTTATTATTATTCCCACTTTATATATGAAGAAACTGAGGCAAGTAAAGGCTAAATGACTTTCTCAGGCTCACACAGCTAGTAAGTGACTGAGGCAGAATTAGAACACTGATCATCCACTAGGCCCACTATTTTATCCACTCTTCTACATAGTTGCTTCTACAGTAAATACTTATCAGGCAATCTTTATGTGAAGATGAAACCCATTATAAATATACCTACTACAAATAAATAAAGCTTAAAGACAGTAAGACATTCCTGAATGTAAACAATGACAGATTACAGGTCAATAGTCTGTCAGAATTGTAGGAGAGTGATGGAATAAGAATAAATTTACCAATTAATAGTAGTAATGACAATCCCAGAAAGGGCAAAATCTATTCAGTCAGATCACTACTTAAGTGGTTCAATGAGCCTGGGAATATTTCTACTGTTTATAATTATATCTAGGTCAGGGCAGCAGTGTCCTTCACTTACAATAGGCTGGCAGCTACAATCTGATGCTGATGTTCTCCTCAAACTCTGGGCTTTCCTCCATACTTTGTGGTTTCAAAATTTCCCAGGTTTCCCCTGTCATGTCCCTTCAGTTCCTCTTTTTACCTTGAGGTGAAAAGAGAAAATAAAACCGGACCAAACAATAACAAAACTCTACTTCCCATTAGTCTCCTTGTTAAAACACTACACATATGCCTAATTTTAAAAATATGGAGACTTTGTGATAAAATTGTAATTTGTTCTGATTTCACTGACCACACCCACCCAGTTAGCAAGGTAATTTTAAAAATAGGTACTGTAAGGTAAAAATAAAGGAAGATTACAAAAGAGGACCCTAGAAGTCACAAACTGTACCATAAATTAAGCTAGCATAACAGTTTTTACAAACTGTCTCATAAATTAGGGCAGCATAGCAGCCACAGGCAATTGCCCCATAAATTAACTGAGACCACATCCTGAGACAATGTGCTTTATTAGAGGAAGTCAGCTAGGCCCTAATGTAATGGTCTCCTGGATCTGCTAATTACTGTTGGTCTGCAAACTTCAGATAAATTCCTGATATGTGGAGTAAAACTAAGAAAACACTAACAAGAAATTATATAAATGAGGGAATTTATAAGTGGTGCTTATGACTTTGAGATGATATTGATATTGTCATAAATTAAACCAAAGGTGATATAGATAAGAGTTAGCCTTTCTGCTACCAATAAAATAATACAAAAATGGAGTCCCATACTGCCTACCCCCAGCATGACTCCACCTGTTATAACTCCACTTTTCTTCAGTGCTCCCAATTTCAATCTGAGAGCATATATGTGGCTGTTTGTGCCTCTTCCCCTCACCATTATCTTCTCCACAACACTTGCTTCCTTATACTATATATATGTAATACTTTCATTTATATATTTATATAGTATACATATTTATTTATATGTATTTTATTATTAATTTATATATTAAGTATTTATCTATTTAATAATATATTTCTATTTAATATTATATTTGTATATTTAACAATGTAATAATTTCTTATTGTGTGTGTGTGTGTGTGTGTGTGTGTGTGTGTGTGTATTCCCTCCAATTGCCCTAATACTAAGAAAGGTCTCATGAGTTACAAATATCATCTTTCCATGTGGGAATGTAAACAGTTAAACTTTTATAAGTCCCTTATGATTTCTCTTTCTTGTTTACCTTTTCATGCTTCTCTTTAGTCTTGTGTTTGAAAGTCAAATTTTCTGTTTAGTTCTGGTCTTTTCATCAAGAATACTTTAAAGTCCTCTATTTCATTGAATGTCCATTTTTTCCCCTAAAGGATTGTACTTAGTTTTGCTGGGTAGGTGATTCTTACTTTTAATCATAGCTCGTTTAACCTCTGGAATATCATATTCCAAGCCCCTTGATCCCTTGTTGTAGAAGCTACTAAATCATGTGTTATTCTGATTGTGTTTCCACAATACTTGAATTATTACTTTCTGGTTGCTTGCCATATTTTCTCCTTGCCCTGGTAATTTGGATTTAATATTCCTAGGAGTGTTCCTTTGGGGATCTCTTTCAGGAGGTGATCGATGGATTCTTTCCATTTCTATTTGACCCTCTGGTTCTAGAATATCAGGACAGTTTTCCCTGATAATTTCTTGAAAGATGATGTCTAGGCTTTTTTTTTATTATGACTTTCTGATTGTAAAATAAATTTAAAACATCTCTCCTGTATCTATTTTCCAGTTGAGTTGTTTTTTTCAATGAGATATTTCACATTGTTTTGTATATTTTTTTTTCATTCTTTTGATTTTGTTTATAATTTCTTGATTTCTCATAGGGTCATTAGCTTCCATTAGCTTCCATTCTAATTTTTAAGGGATTATTTTCTTCAGTGAGCTTTTAGACCTCCTTTTCCATTTGGCCAGTTCTGGTTTTTAAGGCATCCCTCTCCTCATTAGCTTTTTGGATCTCTTTTGCCATCTTGGTTAGTCTATTTTTAAGGTATTATTTTCTTCAGCATTTTTTGGATCTCCTTTAGCAAATTGTTGACTCATTTTTTCATTATTTTCTTTCTCTTTCTTTTTGTTTTTTGCTTTGCCTTTTTTATTTAATCAAAGTTAAGAGCAGTGGATAAACATCAATACAACACAGTTACTTCAGAACATTCTTCATATTTGTCTACATACAGACTGATGAACTTAATCCCAGGGAAACTTGCGGTCAGCAATGAAATGCATACAGCCTTTCCTCCCTGCACTCAAAAAGAATTTTCTAAAACCACACAAACTTACAATATCATTGGCACACACTCTTGTATTACAAATGATTCATGCATAAACAGGTCGTGGGTGCAAAGAAGGTAAAATGCTAACATATGTATAACATTTGTTAATGAAAAACAGAAACAGCCAAAATGATAAAAGCTAATTGTGCCTTAAGAGGACTTATCCAAAGAGAAATTTTGTTACAGACAAAAGCTATAGATATAGACACAATGGAAAAATAAACTGCTGCAAGGTTAATGCATGCATGTTTAATACTGGAAAAGCACTGCTATCTAATATTTCTCCATGCTTGTTATAAAAGCCCTCTGCACTCAACTAAAATTAAAATGATGTTGAAAGGATAATACTTGTAACATTTACTTAAGTCTTTTTGACCACAGAAACTGCGATGGAAATAAATGTTCAGAGTCATTTTCAAAACAAAAGCAAAAATCTATTCTTATGATGACATACGTAATTAAATGCAAGATACATTACTCTACATTCCCTTCATGATTTTCTTGCATCCCTCCCATTTCTCTTCCCAGTTTTTCCCCTACTTTTCTTACTTGCTTTTCAAAATCTGTTTTGAGCTCCTCCATGGCCTGAGACTAGTTCATATTTTCCTTGGAGGCTTTGGATATACGAGCTTTGACTTTGTTGTCTTCTTCTAGTTGTGTATTTTGATCTTCTTTGTCACCAAAGAAAGCAGCCTGCACTGCTCTGGGGCCGTGATGGGACTGCCAGACAGCACTCCTCTCTCATCCAGCTCTGACAGAACTTTCCTACTGACCTTCTAAGTTTTCTTTGGCATTTGTGGGTTGAGAAGTCTGGAAACTGGTACAGCTGCCAGTGATTCAGTTCCCTGAGGCCTATTCCAGGTTCACTGGGGCCCCATCCTTGCCTGCACGCCCATGCTGACCTGCACTCCTTTGTCAGCCTGGTGCAACAGATCTTTCCCATCAGACATCTAGGTTGTCTTGGACTGGGAATTTGTTTCCCTCTGTCTCTTTGTGAGTTTTGTTGCTCTAGAATTTTTTTAGAGTCATTTTTACAGGTATTTGGTGAGGTTTGGGGGAGAATTCAAGCAAGTCACTGCTTTTACTCTGACATCTTGGCTTTGCCACCCACTCAATGCATTATTAAAGTGTGAATGAAACATTATTCCATACTTGCTGCTTTATGGTCTTTCCCAGTGAGTATTCTTAAACTGCATCCTGGCTATAAAAATGTGTTGACCCAGCAATAGCACTTCTAGGGTTATATCCCAAAGAGATCATACAAATGGAAAAAGGACCCACATGTACAAAAATATTCATAGCAACTCTTTTTTGTGGTGGCAAAGAATTGAAAATTGAGAGGATGCCCATCAATTGGGGAATGGCTGAATGAGTTGTGGTATATAAATGTAATGGGATACCATTGTGCTATAATAAATGATGAATGGGCTGACTTCAGGAAAAAAAAAACAAAACAAAACTGGAAAGACTTGTATGGTCTGATGCTAAGTGAAGTGAGCAAAACTAGGGGAACATTGTATACAGTAACAGCCATTTTGTGTGATGACTAATATTGATAAACTTAACCCTTCCCAGCAAGGATCTAAGACATCTCCAAAGGCCTTGTGATGGAAAATGCTATCCACATCCAAAGAAAGAACTATAGAATTTGAATGCAGATCAAAGCATACTATTTGCTATTTTTTCTCTTCTATTGAGTTTTGTTTCCTCTTTCTGATGGTTCCTCCTATTGATTTCAATTTTTCCTTGCAACATCACTAATCTGAAAATATGTTTAATAAGAATGTGTGTATATATATGTACATATATATATAGCCTATATCAGATTGTGCTCTATCTTGGGGAGGGTAGTGGGGAGGAAGGGGGAGAAAAATTTTAAATTCAAAAGCATATGGAAGTGGTTGTTGATAAATCGATATAAATATTTTTTAAAAAAAGAGAACCTCAAAAAAAACCAAACCTCTGGATTTGTGCTTCTCCTGACCCAAAAGGACTTCTTTATGGTTCCTTTCTTTATTTCAGAACCTGGAAGAACCAGAATTGAGATTAATTTCTCTACCACAATTGCCCCTGTAACAAATAAATCTGGAGCAATCAATTCATTGGTCGAATGTAAGGATAACCAGATGAACCTCTTGAACCCTTTCCGGGTACAATTTTTTTTTTTTTTACATTTTTGGTAATATCAATGCACCAATTAATAATTCATTTTGACCATCAAGGCTATGGTTTTGTTAATGATTATATTCAAGTAATTTATCAAAAGTACATTAACAATTTAGTTTAAAACAAACATTAAGAGGAAACATATGTTATCAAGTGTTAAAGAACTGATACACAATAAATAAACAAAATCTAGATCAATAAAACATTTTAGATCATAAAAAAAAACTGAAACAATAACTTAATTTTGACACAACCAAGAAAATAAATTTTGACTGGGGGGTGGGGTTGAGTGGAAGGTTCACTTTTTTCACAACAATAACTTGAAAAACTTTAAAATGGTTTGACATAAATTAGGTTTAGACCAACATTTTACTCTGTTAGAAAGAATATGCTCAAAATGACCATGTAACCTGAACAGAAAATGTCCTACTACAAAAAAGAAAATGAGAAGAGGCTTCTTTAGCAACTATGATTAATAGGAGTTTTATTAAGCAAATATTAAAAAAAATAGAGATCATGAAAGACAAAATAGACAATTATTATTATAATTAATTATAATCAACAACAACAGACATTTGTTAAGCACCTACTATGTTCTGCTCAGTCTACTAAGTGCTGGGGATACAAAGAAAGCCAAAAATATATTCACTGCTATCAAGAAACTCATATTCTCATAGAGGAGAGAAGAGTCAAATAGCTATGCATATACAATACGTGCACAATATAAATGGGAGATAATATAAGAGGGAAGGCACTGGATGAGGATATTGAGATGGAGACCAGGAAAAGCCTGTTAGAGAAAATAAGGTTTCAGTGGAGTTATTGAAGAAGCCAGGGAAGGAAAGAGGAGGAAGTAAGGAAGGAGAACATTTTAAGCATGGGGATAGCCAAGGAAAAGGCACAGATATGGGACACACATATCATGAACAGTTATTTTCTAAATCAAAGGACAGATATGTACCATTAGTTGTTTACCAAATTTGAGGGAGACACAGGTCTCACAATGGGTGTATGACACGTTCAGGAGGACTAGTACTTCTGGTATGAGGGCTGCTGAGCCCTTTTAAAGGATGCTTCTACACCTTTGGTGTCCACCTGCCACCCAAATGTCATCTGTGGCTCTAAGATACTGTACCACACACACAGCAGCCACACCTTGGCTTGGCTGGTGGGTTAAACCAGGTTCAGGTTAATTGAAGGGCCTCAAACCTGTTGTTGAGTTAATGTAATGTCTACCCTAAGGGTGTAAAGACTTCCCTGGAAGAATAGCTGGATGTGAACAATTTGTAACAAGTGGCATACTCTCCGTTTTACAGAAGGTAAGTTGTACAGCAAGAATTTGAAGCCAGAATCTCTGGATCCAAATTGGGTGATATTTCCATCATGCCAGATACAAAAAGAATGGTGCTTTTTTATTTATTTTGTATACTACTTCTTTCTTGATGATATGTATTATTTATATTAGCTTTTTTGCTGACTTTCTTGATTATTTTTTAAATGAATAATCAAAATATCTTTAGATATATTTTAATTTCTTCTTTGTAAATATTCATTTTTATATCTTGTTACTATAAATTAAATTTTTAGAACTGAAAGTCAGAATAGCATAGTAGATAGAGAGTCAGAACAGGTTTCAATAAGACATGTTCAAATACTGCTCCTTGTATTTACTGACAATATAGCCATGGACAAACCATTTATTGTATTTAAATTGTCTCATTTTTAAAATAAGAAATTTGATCTACATTGGGCCAAAGATTCCACCCATCTCTAAATCTATGATTACATGACCCTATGAATAATGTAAAATGATCATTGTATATAAATAATGCTAATACACATCCTACCTTTATAGCAGATCTTAGTGAAACTACAGCTAATGTTATGCCATGATAAATAAAGCTAAATTTGTTTTTAGGTAAATGTTTTACTTTCTTTTCTTTCTTTTTCTTTTCCCTGGCATGTATACACACATACATAAATATAAACATATGCATGTGTAAATGCATATATCTATATGTGTGTGCATGCATGTACATGTGTATACATACACATGTGTATGTGTACACGTCTGTGCACACAACTTTACCGTATATGGACATGCATAATGCATATGTGTAAATGTGTATGTGTGTATTATTATGCATTTGTACATATAAACATATTCATATGCATTTATATGCATATTAATACCTATGTACACATATTATATATTTCATACACACCTACATAGTATATACAGAAACATGTACAAACATGTATGTGTATATATTAATGTAAGCCTTTATATTTATCTATATGTGTGAATATGTACACATATATGCATATGTGCATTCATCCATGTATATTTTATATATAAACATATATCCATATATTGTGTGCATATATATGCATGTATATGTGTATATCTATATTGATATCTCTCTCCACATGTGTGTATATATCTACATCTATATTTATATCTATATCTACATCTATATATCTATATCAATATGTTTATTGTTCAGTCATTTAGTTGTGTTTGACTGTCCATGACACTGAATGGGATTTTCTTGGCAAAGATACTGGAGTGGTTTGCCATTTCCTTCTCTAATAGATTAAGGCAAATGTTAGTGAAATGTCTTTTCCAGGGTCACGCAGCTAGTGAGTGTATGGAGGCAGATTTGAACCCAGGTCTTCCTAACTCCAGGTCTACTGCTCTATCTACTTAGTCACCCATATGCTATACAAATACACATACACACACACACGCATGCATGCATGCATTATTGAAGCAAAACATAGATCCCTGGTCATGAGGCCACTTAGGTTGATAGAAATGGAGGTGGTAGAGATGTTGAAGGCTATTGAGGCTAACAACTTAATTTTTCATATAAGGGAATTGATTCACCAAAGGCTAAGTGACTTGAATATTCTAAAAATAAGTTTTCTGTAGAAGTACATTTGAAAATGCCATTTAAAATCTTCTTTAAAAATATCTGATCTTTGAAAAAAGTTTTTTTTTTTGCCCTAAAAGCTATGGCATGGTATAGAGGCAAGGACACTGAATTGGAAATCAGCAAGATGTAGATTCAAATCATGCTTCAGACACTACCTAGGTGACCTAGGGTAAATCATTTAATCTTTGCAAGCCCATTTCCTTATCCATAAACTGATAGCTGGATTGCATTTGTCTGAATGTGATATTATCCTCAAAAGACCTCATGTTTGTTGAGGAATATTTAGAAATAGAATATCTGTGTCTCACACATTGAACTTGATCAGACTGTACTCACCATTTCTCAAACACTTTCATTCCATGACATCCTCCCTCTCCCCCACACACCACACACACACACACACACACACACACACACACACACCATACATCCTTAGCATTTGGGGGAGATCTATCATGCCTCTACTACCTTGGGCTCTAGGGTTGTTATAAAGCACCTAAGTTCATCTCTTTCCCTCCTGCATGCACATTCAACTGTCTTTTGACACTAGGCATAGGAATATTGCAATCCAAACAACAACAAAAAAAGCTTATATTTTGCCCAAAATCATAGCTATTAAGTATGCCTAGCATTTCTGTGGAATCAAAATGCATTTATTACATGTCAACCACATTAGGAAGACATGGATTTGGATTCATATCTAACACTGGGTGACCCTGAGCAAGTCATTAAACCATTCTGTTTCTGTCTCTTCATCTATAAATTGAAGTTGTAGGACTTTAAGGTTCCCTCGAGCTCTAAATAGAGGTTAATATAATCCTATATTCCAGAAGAGCAGAAATAATATTAGATTTGGAATTACTAGACTACCTGTTTTTGCCACTTACTACCTATATGATGGGAAACTCATTTCTCTTATCTCTAAAATGAGAGGTGTTGCACTGGATAACTTCTTAGGTTGTTTTTTCTTTAAGTCTTTGTGAGCTCTTTGAAGGCAGGGACTGTTTGTTACCTTTTTCTGACCTCCAGTTTTTAACCCAGTGCCTGGAACATAGTAGGAAGTTAATAAATATTTATTGAAAAAATTTAAGATGTAGTAATGACCTTAGTAATATTTCTATTTTATGTCCCATCATGCAGATCAGGGTCTTCACATTTCTGCATTAAATAGAACAGGACAATAAAGCATATATAATCAAAAAACTTCATATTTAACCTTTAGTTTTGATCTTTCTCATAAAGTCTAAAAAATACTATTATTATTAAATAAATACATTTTAAAGTAAAAAAAAAATACCAGCATCTAACAAGTAACATAATGGATTGATTTGAGTTTCAGTTCTTTTTATTTCCTCTTACATACCTTTGGCAGAGTTGCTAATGAGCAGTGAAGTGGCCCAAAGGCATATAACCAAAGAGAGGAGGAAGAGGAGAAAAGAGGGCCTGAATAAAACACAAACTGAATAATTAGTTCTTGCACAATTGAGGGTTGGCTGTACAAAGTAGATGGAGTCCCACGGACAAAGAACAGAGCATTTTTCCCCCAAATCAAATGTGCATTTATCCTCTTGCATGTAATATTGTCTTCATTATTCTATAATCAAAAGAACTTAAACTGTATTAAGACTAATGAGAGTGAAAGTAATTACTCGTAATGCTGGGACACCTCATTAAATTTGTGGGCTTTTTTAACCCTGGGATCTGAGTGGTGTGCCATTAGAAAAATTAAAGCCCTAGTGACTTGTGTGCATATAACTGAAACCTCCTTTTACTGATAGATAGAATGGGTCATTCCAGCTCATTTTTCTTTTTCTGTTCTTGCTAACATCTCTTATGTCTGTTCAGGTTTGACTTAATTAACTTAACTATCTGAAACTTTGTTTTTAGGCCTCAATAGTTCCTCTGTAATGGACATAGCAGAAAGTTTTTAATCTGTTATTCTTGCATTCATCCTAATTAAAATGCACTTATTTCTTTTTCTCTGAGGGTGCTTTTTCATCCCTCACACACAGTTGAAAAGAACAAAATTCTTATGCCACACAGGCACAGGTTTTAATGACTTGCCACAATTTGAAAGAGCTATTCATGTGCACTTTCAGAGTAATCAAATGTGTCATGAGTTTCAGATTGACTACTGACTATTAGAAATGTCAGGACAAAATAATTGTATCAAATTGACTTGGACTTTAACTAAGGTTTTAAATGCCAGTATGACTTAGATTTAGGGTTATTTTTGCCAAGTGTCTTTTGCCATAATTTAAGAACACTAATGACATGTTTGAGAATCAAATGCTTCATATTTGTTAAATGATTTCAGAAAAAGAAAATCAGTAGAGTCTATGACTAAAATGTGAATTAAGATTTAAATCATGGTCCTACATTCTTATTAGTTACACCAATATTGCATAGCAATCTTTAAAAAAAATCTTGTTCTTTGCCATCTAGACATCTAAGTCATCTCACCTGGGGGTCTCCTGAAAGTCGTCTTTGGTTTGAAGCATATTATAGGTAAAAATACAATTAAAACCTCTTAAAATACACTTATAAACTCCTTCACCTGTGTTTCTTTTGTCTATCAATTATGGGACCTTCAATTCAAAGCTAAATCCATTTAATTAACTAGTATAGAAAAAATATCACAAAAAAAATTTCTCCCATACACATTTTAGTAGGCTACCAAACTACCAGTGGGAGAGGGGTGATATGTAGGAATCAGAATTGTCTGGGAAATTTGTATAGCCAGGATAACTCATTTTCCTAATACTATGTTACCAAGAGAGTCTGTCTCTGCCTCTGAGGCAGTATGCTGATAACTCTCTCAAGTAATATATCATATCTACTAGTAATATCATCATGCTACAAGATACTTTCTACAGTTATTAAGGATCCTTTGATAATTTACCCTGTCTCCACTGTCAGCTTTTTAGTATTTTTTTCTGCTTCTTTCTAGTGCTACACACAGCCATATATGAGAGGTGTACTTTGTGAATTAAGCTATACTCCAACATTATAAAAGAGCTTCAGTAGTAAAGTTGTGTAAGATCTGGAGCTGTCCAAAGATGAGGTGGCTTTCCCAGTCTCTAGGCATTGGGTTTCTGCAGTTGGCCTTAGTGTTACCTGTTTCATGCTCTTCTTAACACTCAATTCCCCACTACTTTCTTACCTGATTGCCACATCTTCTCTTACCTACTTCCTGAGTATATACTTCACAATAAAGTGAAGTATTCCCTGCTCTAGAGGGACTTCTTCTTGGTGAACCTGAGATTTTGGTGAGATTCAATGGAGTGTTCACCTTTCTGACCACAGGAATTAGTGCTTTTATATTTTCTGCTTACTTCACTTTGCATGAGTTCATAAGGTTTTCTAAATATTTTTTTTCTTAAACCTCATGCTCCATTTTTTCTATAGCACAAGAGGAATACTCCTATTCTACAATATTCCATTGCAATCATATTCCACAACTTGTTCAGTCATTCCCCAATTGATGAGCATTTTTTCAATTTTTTTGTGACCTCAAAAAGAGCTACTATAAATATTTTTATACAAATAAGTTCTTTTCCCTTTCTTTTGACCTCTTTGGGATACAGACCTAATAATGGAATACTAGGTCAAAGGGTATACACAATTTTATACCTCTTTGGGTATAGTATCAAATAATGTTCACAATTACACCAACAGTTGTAAAATGTCCCAATTTTTCACATCCAATCTAGCATTTATCATTTTCCTTTTCTGTCATGTTAGCGAATCTGATAAATGTAAAGTGATATCTCAGAGTTATTTTATTTTTTTAAAATTATTTTTCAGGTACTGTTTGTTTTTTATTCTTGGCTTAACAAACACCAAATAAAATGAGAATATCCTTGTACAGAGTAGGATAGAAAGAAGATTATATATGAAATCATGAATTTCAGTTACATACAGTTTTGTTACCTATGGTTTGCTGAGGAACTGTTGGTTATTCCCTCCCTCCCCCAATCATGTATATGTGCAATTAATTCTTTGAACCTAAGTGTAGGACTTCACCTTTATTAATAGTAAATCTTATCTTTATAGATACCTTTTGATATCTTTTTGTATCTTGACTCTGTCATCCAAAATGTTATCTTGACCCTATCACCTAAAATGTTAGCAATCTCTCCCAGCTCAATATTATCTTCAAATTGGTTAAGTATGTCATCTTGGTCTTCTTTCAAGTCATTGATAAATGTATTGAACATCACATGACTAAATACAGTTCTCCTTTATATTGTAGCAGAGGTAATTTTCTATTGATTTGTTTGTTAATCAATGTTCTTTCAGTTTAGTTATTCAAATAGTTTTGGATATACTTAGCTACATTATCTTCTAGTAAACATATCTTCATATTGTAGAGATAAATGGTGGACACATCAGAAGGGACCTGATGACTATGATAATAAATAATTAAAGTAGTGAAGCAAAAGAAGGCATATTTTTAATAGTGGTATTTCAAGAAAATGTGGTTTATAAGAAAAGAAAGAAATGGTGCAAGGACAGAATGAAAAATTCTGTCACATGCCTGGATGATGTCCTCTGTGGCTTCTCAGGGATCTATCAGTATAGTAATCCCATCAAAAAAAAAAAAGAAGGGATGTTCATTTACCACTCTGACCTCTTCTTGATAAAACCAAGCTGTCTGGTATCCTGGTGATCTTCACTTCCTTTTTGTAAATGCTTAAGATGTCTAAGGGTAGAATTTTTTGAAAGTAAAATTTTCTATTCAGCTCTGGTCTTTTCATCAAGAATGCTTGAAAGTCCTCTATTTCACTGAATATTCAATTTTTCCCTTAAAAGATTATACAGTTTTGCTGGGTGGGTGATTCTAGGTTGTAATCCTATCTCATTTGGCCTCTGGAATATTATATTAAATGCCCTTTGGTCCCATAATGTAGAAGCTGCTAAATCTTGTGTTATCCTGATTGTGTTTCCAAAATACTTGAATTGTTTCTTTCTGACTGCTTGCAATATTTTCTCCTTCACCTGGGAACTCTGGAATTTGACTACAATATTCCAAGGAGTTTTCATTTGAAGATATCTTTCAGGAGGTGATCAGTGGATTCTTTCAATTTCTATTTTGGCTTCTGGTTCTAAAATGTCAGGGCAATTTTCCTTGATAATTTCTTGAAAGATGATGGCTAGGATCTTTTTTTTGATCATGGCTTTCAGATAGCGCAAATTTTTAAATTCTCTCTCCTGGATCTGTTTTCCAGGTCAGTTGTTTTTCCAGTGAGATATTTCACATTGTTTTCTAATTTTTCATTTTTTTGGATTTGTTTTACAGTGTCTTGATTTCTCATAAAGTCACTAACTTGCAATTGCTCTATTCTAATTTTTTAAGGAAGTATTTTCTTCAGTAATCTTTTGGACTTCCTTTTCCATTTGGCCAATTTTGCTTTTTAGGGCATTCTTCTCCTCATTGGCTTTTTAGACCTCTTTTGCCATTTGGGTTAGGCTATTTTTTAAGGTGTTATTTTCTTTAATTTTTTTTTTTGGATCTCCTTTAGCAAGCTATTGATTTGTTTTTCATGATTTTCTTACATCACTCTCATTTCTCTTCCCAGTTTTTCCTCTACTTCTCTTACGTGCTTCTCAAAATCCCTTTTGAGCTCTTCCAAGGCCTGGGACTGATTCATATTTTTCTTGGAGGCTTTAGATGTAGGAGCTTTGACTTTGTTGTTTTCTTCTGGTTTCATGTTTTGATCTTCTTTGTTACCAAAAAAAAGATTCTATGGTCTGACACTTCTTGTGAAGTTTGCTCATGAAACCAGCCAATTACTTGAGTTGTAAACTTTTTATTAAGGTAGAGAATGTACTGTCCCAAGCTTTGGGGGTTTATACAGCTGTTTTCAGAGATACTCATAGGGACTTGTAAATTTTTAGTTCTTCCAAGATTGCATGATCAAAGGTGAAGTGTTTACTCCTTTCCTGGCCTGTGCTCTGGTCTATGAGTGACCACAAGCACTCTTTTCTGTCTTGGAACTGTGAGGAGGATTTCCTCTCCACAACCAATACAAGCTCCACCATGTCAGCTCTCCTCCTCACCCCAGGTCTGCCCCTCTGAACTGTGACCCAGATCCAAGCACTTTCAAAGCAAGAGAATCCTGCACCAGAAGAGAGATCCCTGCAATCCCTGTCTGATCAGCCACCCGATTCCCCCTCACTCTGTGGGCCAGAAGCTCGGGAGGCAGCCACCGTCCCAGGGCCAAGCTCGGGAACTGGGGCTGAGACCAACTTCTCTCTCACCACAGAAACAGATTTTTCCCACTGACCTTCTAAGTTGTCTTTGGTGTTCGTGGGTGGAGAATTCAAGAAACTACCACAGCTGCCTGTGATTCAGTCCTTTAAGGCCTGCTTCAGGTTCACTGAAGCCTGCGCGCTCATGCCAAATTATGTTTCCCTCCCAGTCCAGCAGAATATACATTTCTGATGAACCATCCAGGTTGTCTTGGGATGGAAATTTGTTTTGCTCTGTCTTTTTGAGGGTTCTGCTGCTTTAGAATTTATTTAAAGCCATTTTTTATAGGTATTTGGAGGGGTTTCAGGGAGAGCTCAAGCAAGTCACTGCTTTCCCTCCACCATCTTGGCTCCTCTCCCCTAGGCTCTTTTTTTTGATCATGTCTTTCAGATAGTCCAATAATTTTTAAAAATTATCTCCCCTGGATTTATTTTCCAGGTAAGTTGGTTTTCCAATGAGATATTTCACATTCTCTTCTATTTTTTTTCATTCTTTTGGATTTGTTTTATAGTGCTTTGATTTCTCATAAAGTCACTAGCTTCTAATTGCTCTATTCTAATTTCTAGAGAAGTATTTTCTTCTTCAAGCTTGTGGGTTTCCTTTTTCATTTGCCCAATTTTGCTTTTTGAGGCACTGTTCTCCTCATTGGCTTTTTGGATCTCTTTTGCCATTTTGGTTAGGCTATTTTTTTAAGGTATTAATTTCTTCAGTATATTTTTGCATCTCCTTTAGCAAGCTGTTGACTTGTTTTTCATGGTTTTCTGGCATCACTTTCATTTCTCTTACCAGTTTTTCTTCTACTTCTCTTACTGGTTTCTTAAACTCCTTTTTTGAGGTCTTCTGTGGCCTGGGACTGATTCATTTTTTTCTTGTAGGCTGTGGATGTAGGAGCTTTGATTTTGTTGTCTTCTTCTGGTTGTATGTTTCGATCTTCTTTGTTACCAAAGAAAGGTTCTATGGTCTGACATTTTTGTGAGGCTTGGTCATGATTCCAGCCAATTACTTGAATTTTAAATTCTTTGTTAAGGTAGGGGTCTGCTTACAGTGTGAAGAATGTACTCTCCCAAGATTTGGGTTTTTCTGCAGTTGTTTTCAAAGATACTTCTAGGAACTTGTAAATTTTCAGTTCCTCCAAGGTGGTATGATGAGGGGTGACATGTTTACTGCTTTCCTGGCCTGTGCTCTGGTCAGTGAGTAACCACAAGCACTCTTTTCTGCCTTAAAACTGTGAGGAGAATTCCATCTCCATTAGCACTACAAGCTCCACTATGCCAGCACTTTTCCTGGTCCCAGGACTGCCACCCAGAACTGTGACCCAGATCCAAGCACAGGCAAAGCAAGAGATTCCTGCCTCAGCACTGGCAAAGAGATCCTTGCAATCCCCCTCTGATCAGCCATACAATTCTCCCTTACTCTGTGGTCCAAAAGCTCCCAGAGACAGCCCTTGCCCTGGGGCCAAGCTCGGAGACTGGACCTGGGACCAAGTTTCTCTCTCTCACCACAGTCAGAGACCTTTCCTACTGCCCTTCTAAGTTGTCTTTTGTGTTTGTGGGTTGAGAGGTCTGGAAACCACACAACTGCCCATGTTTCAGTCCTCTGAGGCCTGCTCCAGGTTCACTGAGGCCTGTTTTGCCTGTGTACCCCGCCCAGAGTGATATATCTTTCTGATCAACCATCCAGACTGTCTTGGGCTGGAAATTTTTTTCACTCTTTCTTTTTTTGGGTTCTGTTGCTTTAGAATTTTTTTAGAGCCATTTTGTTACAGATATTTGGAGGGGTTTGGGGAGAGCTCAAGCAAGTCACTTCTTTCACTCCGCTATCTTGGCTCCACCCTTCAGAGTTAATTTAAATGCATTTCTCCAATCAGTAGTGATTTAAAATATTTTCTTGTGACTATTGATAGCTTTCATTTCTTCTTCTGAAAACTTCCTATTCATATATTTTGACAATTTATCAACTAGGGAATGGCTGTGTATATATATATATATATATATATATATATATATATATTTGTCTCAGTTTCCTATTTTTTGAGACATGAATCCTTTTAAGAAATGAATCCTTTTTTAGAGAAACTTCTGAAATTAAAGGATAATATTATCCTATGTTCCAGAAGAACAAAACTAATTTCTGGACTACCTCTTTATCCCACTTACTACTTACATGATGTGATTTTTTTCCAGATCCACGATTTTCTTTTAATTTTGGCTGCATTATTTGTTTATACAAAAGATTTTAGTTTCATTTAATCAAAATTATATATTTTACTTCCTATAATGCACTTTATCTCTTGCTTGGTCATAACATTTGTTTTATATTTAGCTCTGACAGGTACATTTTTCCATGCATTTCTGATTTTCTTATGATATCACCCTTTATATCTAAACCATTTATCATTTTTAACTTTATCTTGGTATAAAAGAGGTTAGTCAATGCTCATTTTCTGCCAAACTGTTTTCCATTTTTATGAGAAATTTTTGTCAAATGGTGAGTTTTTTATCCTAAAAGCTTTACTCTGTGTGTTTATCAAACTCTAGATTATGGTAATGATTTACTACTGTTTATAGTATGATTAATATATTCCACTATTCTATCACTCTATTTCTTGTCTGGTACCAGATTGCTTTGATGATTACCAATTTGTAATATAGTATGAAATCTGGAACTTCTAGGCTATCTTCCTTCACATTTATTTTCATTGATTCCTTTCATATTCTTGACCTTTGCTTCTTCCAGATAGATTTTGTTTCTATTTTTCTAGCTCTCCAAAATAATTTTGGTAGTTTAGTTAGTTTGACAATGAATGAGTCAATTAATTTTGATGAAAATATAATTTTTAGTACATTGGCTTAACCTACTCATGAAAAATTGATATTTCTCAAATTATTTAGATTTGTCTATTTCTGTGTGAAAAAAATTTTTTTTTGCAATTGTGATCATGTAATCCCTGGATTTGTCTTGGCAGGTAGACTCTCAATTATTTCATATTGTCTGCATTTATTTTAATGGAATTTCTCTTTCTATTCCTGCTATTTTTTTGGTAATATATGAAAATGTTAATGATTTGTGTTTAATTTATATTCTAAAACTTTGCTGAAGTTGTTTATTGATTCAACTTTTTTTTTAGTTGCTTCTCTAGAGTTCTCAAAATATGTCATCATATCATCTGCAAAGAGTGATAGTTTTCTCCCCTCATTGTCTATGTTTATTCCTTCAATTTCATTTTCTTTTCTTATTGCTATAGCTAGCATTTCTAGTACAAAATTGAATAATACTTTTGATAATGGGCATCCTTACTTCACTTCTGATCTTATTGATAAGATTTTAAGTTTATCCTCATTACAGAAAATTCTTGCTCTTAGTGTTAGAGAAGTACAACTTATCATTTTAAGAAAGGCTCCACTGATTCCTATTCTTTCTATGGCTTTTATTTAGGAATGGCTTTTATGTTTTATTAAAAGCTTTTTCTGTATCTGTTAATATAATTATATGATTTTTTATTGTTATTGTTATTGATATGGTAAATTATGCTGATAGTTTTTCTAATACTGAAGTAACTCCACTCACCATATAGGTTTTGTGATATTGCTAGAATCTTCTTATTTGTACTTTTTAAAAAATGCATTGATATTCATTAATTTCATTGGTCTTTGTGTATTTTTGTTTGGGCTAATGTTGGTATCAAAATCATATTTATGTCATTAAAGGAATTTGATAGGACTCCTTTTTACCTACTTTTTTTCAAATAGTCCATAAAATATTGAGATTAACTGTTTTTTAAATGTTCATTAAAATTCCCTTGTATTTACTTAGATTGCCAGTTTTACTGGCACATAATTAGGCAAAATAATCCATAAGTTGCAAAACTTCATGTAGTCCATATGGTATGGGTCTAGTAGTATGATGCAGAGCCAAGAGGGCTGAATAAAGTTAAGGTCTTGCTGTGCTCTCCCAATTTCACCTCCAAGAAACTTTAAAATGACACTATAAAACAAATTCTGGAGTGGTAGAAATAATGTTAAAAAGAAAAGTATGGAATGAAACAATTTTCTTGCCCAAGACAACTTAGAAGGTCAACAGGAAAGGTCTGTCTCAATGGCATGAGAGTATAAAATAGTCCAGTGCAGGCCATGTCCAAGTAAGCCAGCAGCCAGATTTGGGGGTGACTGAATTGGGAGAGGTACCTCTTGGAGCTTTCATCCCATGGCAAGAGAATAGTTCTGACAACACTATGAGACATCAAGAAACAATAAATCAAAATAAAAAATAAAATAAAAAAATGGAAGGCAGTGTTATATTTCATATTGGAAGAACAACTGACCTGGAAAAACCTGAGGAGAATTAATTTAAGATTTATTGGACTACCTGAAAGCAGGATGAAAAAAAGAAATAAAAAATCTAGACATCATATTTCTTTTTTTTTAATTAATTAATTTTTAGTTTTCAACATTCACTTCCATAAGATGTTGAGTTCCAAATTTTATCTCCCTCCTTCCCCTCTCTGCAGCCAAGAGGGTGTGCAATCTGATTTTGGCTCTAAATATACATTTATATTAAACATATTTTCCCATTACTCATGTTGTAAAGAAGAATCAGAACCAATGGCAGAACCCATGAGAAAGAACAACACCCCCCCAAAAAAGAAAACATTCAAATTCTATAGTTCTTTTTCTGGTTGTGGATAGCATTTTCCATCATGAGTCATTTGGAATTGTCTTAGATCCTTGCATTGCAGAGAAGGGCTAAGTCTATCAAAGTCAGTCATCACACAATATTGCTGTTACTCTGTACAGTGTTTTCCTGGTCCTGCTCACTTCACTCAGCATCAGTTCATGTAAGTCTTTCCAAATTTTTCTGAAGTGTACATGCTCAACATTTCTTATGGAACAACAATATTCCATTACCTGCACATACTGCAACTTTTCCAGTAATTCCCTAATTGATGGGCAGCCCCTCAATTTCTAATCCTTACTCACCACAAAAAGAGCTACTATGAATATTTTTGTACATATAGGTCATTTCCCACTTTTATGATCTCTTTGGGATACAACTTTTTAACTGGTATTGCTGAGTCAAAGGCTATGGACAGTTTTATAGCCCTTTGGGCATAGTTTCAAATTGCTCTCCAGAATGGTTGGATCACTTCACAACTCCACCAACAATGCATTAGTGTTCCAATTTTCTCACATCTTCTCCAACATTTATCATTGTTCTGTTTTGTCATGTTAGCCTCAAAAAATGACCAAGTGCCTCAGTTTTCTATAACAACCAAGTCTCCCAGTGCCTCAGCAAAACTCTAGGAAGTGCTCCAAGAGTTCCCCCCCCAGCAGAGAAACATCCCACAGCAGTGAAACATCCATCTGAAAGAAACTGAAGATAGTGAAAGGAAGGAAGGCCCAGGTGAACAGGCAACCTCCATGGGCCAGAGTGCCCAATTCTACCCCTAGAGTTTGAGTGTTGCTGATTCCAGCCCAACACCAGGTAAGCTGCCAGAACCCTACAGGCTCCGACTGCCAGCATCAGAGGCCACAGCACACAATGCCAGTGACCAGGGCCCGGGCTCCTAATACAAGAACCTTGGGTGAGTGTCCCCTACTCCCCAGCAGGAGAGCTCAATCTTTCAAAAAGCCAGGAAATAAGCAAAAACCATAAGCAAAAAGAAACATACTATATATTCTCATTATGGGAAAAGTGAAGATGACAACACTATCAACAAACCCACATCTGGAAGCTCAAAAGGGAATATGAACTGGTCTGAAGCCCAAAAAGCCTTATTGGAAGAGCTCAAGAAGGATTTTAAAAGTTAATTAAGAGAAGTAGAAGTAAATTGGGAAAAGAAATGAGAAGTATGCAAGAGAGAGTCAATAGGTTGGAAAAGGAAGGACAAAAATGATGTAATGATTAAAAATCTAATCAAGTGGGTTAACCAAATCTAAGTAAGTGGATTAATCTGATCTAACTAAGGGAATGTACTGGGAGAAAAGGAAAGGAGGAGGCAGACAATAGTAAATTATGTTACAGGAAAAGGTACAAAAAAACCTGTTTCAGCAGAGGGAAAGAAGGGAGGGAGATGAGCATTGTTTGAACCTTAATCTCATCATATTTGGTTCAAAGAGGGAATGACATAATCAGTTAGGTATAGAAATCCAAATTGTCCTATAGGCAGTAGGAGGGAAAAGTGGAAAGAAAAGGGAAGGGGATAGAAGGAAGGGCAGAAGTAGTAAGAGTAAAGGAGAAGAAAAGGGAGGGGACTAATAGAAGGGAGGTGGGGATGAGGAAAGCAGTCATCAAAACCAAAACAGGAGTGAAGAGGGAAAGGGAGAAAGGAGGAAGAAAAGCATAAACGGGGGGAAATGGGATGGAGAGAAAGATACAGATAGCAATTATAACTCTGAATGTGAAAGGGATGAACTCTCCCATAAAATGGAAGCAGATAGAAGAATGGATTAAAAACCATAATCCTACAATATGTTGTTTACAGGATGCACATTTGAAACACAGGGTAAAGGTAAAAGGCTGGAGTAGAATATATTATGCTTCAGCTGAAGTAAAAAAAAAAAGAAAAAAAGAAAAAGCAGGGGTAGCAATTCTGATCTCAGACAAAGCAAAAGCAAAACTAGATCTTATCAAAAGAGATAAGGAAAGAAACTACTACATCCTGCTAAAAGGTACCACAGACAAAGAAGTAATATCATTACTAAACATATATGCACCAAATGGTATAGCATCCAAATTCTTAGAGGAGAAATTCAGGGAGTTGCAGGAAGAAATAGATAGCAAAACTATACTAGTGGAGGACCTCAACCACCCCCTTCCTGAACTAGATAAATCTTACCACAAAATAAATTAAAAAAAAATTTAATGAGGAGAATAGAATTTTAGAAAAGTTAGTTGTGGAAGATCTCTGCAGAAAATTGAATTGGGAAAAAATGAAATATACTTTTTTTCCTCAGTAGTACATGGCACCTACAGAAAAATTGACCATCTACTAGGGCACAAAACCTCACAATCCAATGCAAAAGGGCAGGAATATTAAATACATTTTTTTTCAGATCATGATGCAATAAAAATTATATGTAATAAAGGGCCATGGAAAGATAGACTAAAAATAATTGGAAACTAAATAATCTAATCTTAAAAAATGAAGGGGTCAAACAACAAATCATAGAAACAGTCAATAACTGCATTCAAGAGAATGTCAATAATAAGACAACACACCAAAACTTATGGGATAGAGCAAAAGCAGTTCTTAGGGGAAGCTTTATATCTCTAAATGCTTACATGAATAAAATAGAGAAAGAGGAGATTGAAGAATTGGACATACAACTAAAAAAAAAACTAGAAAAAGAACTAATTAAAAATTCTCAATTAAACACCAAATTAGAAATACTGAAAACCAAAGGAAAAATTAACAACATTGAAATTAAGAAATCTATTGAAATAATGAATAAAACTAAGAGCTGGTTTTATGAAACAACCAATAAAATTAATAAACCTTGGACTAATTTAATTAAAAAAAATAAAGAAGAAAATCAAAGTACCAATATCAAAAGTGAAAAGGGTGAATCCACTACCAAAAAAGAGGAAATTAAAACAATAATTAGGAACTAGTTTTGCCCAACTGTATGTCAACAAATTTGACAATCTTAGTGAAATGGATGAATATTTACAAAAATATATAAATTGTTCAGATTAAGAGAAGAGGAAGCAAAATACTTAAGTAACCCCATCTCAGAAAAAAGAAATTTAATAAGTCATTGATCAGCTCCCTAGGAAAAAATCACCAGGGACAAATGGATTTACAAGCAAATTCTCTCAAATATTTAAAGAACAATAAATTCCAATACTGTGGACTATTTGAGAAAATAGGCAAAAACGGAGTCCTACCAAATTCTTTTTATGATATGAATATGGTGTTAATAACTGAACCAGGAAGAGTCAAAACAAAGAAAGAAAATTATAGACCAATTTCCCTAAAGAATATAAATACAATTGTTTAAAATAAAATATTAGCAAAGATATTAGAACAGCTTATCTCTAGAATGATACACCATGTCAGTGGAGAATTTCTACCAGGAATGCAGGGCTGGTCCAATATTAGGAAAGCTATCAGCATAATTGATCATTTCACCAACAAAACTAACACAAACCACATGATTATTTCAGTAGATGCAGAAAAAAGCTTTTGACAAAATACAAAACCATTCCTATTAAAAACTCTAGAGAGCACAGGAATAAATGGAGCCTTCCTTAAAATAATAAGTAGCATATCCCTAAAACCTTCAGCAAGCATCATATGTAATGGGGACAAGCTAGAAACATTTCCAATAAGATTAGGAGTGAAACAAGGATGTCCATGATCACCACTGTTGTTCAATATCATACTGAAAACATTAGCTTTAGCAATAAGAGAAGAAAAAGAAATTGAAAGTATTAGAATAGGCAAAGAAGAAACAAAAATATCACTCTTTGCAGATGTTAAGGTTATATATTTAGAGAATCCAAGAGAATCAAGTTAAAAACTACTTGAAATAATAAACAACTTTAACAAATTTCAGGCTATAAAATAAACCCACAGAAATCATTGGCATTTCTATATGTTACCAATAAAGCTTAACAGCAAGAGATAGAGAGAGAAATTCCAGTTAAAGTTACTGTAGACATCATAAAATATTGAGGTGTTTACTTACAGAAACAAACCCAGAAACTATATGAACACAATTACAAAACACTTTCCATACAAATGAAGTCAGATCTAAATAATTGGAAAAACATCAGTTACTCATGGGTAAGTCAAACTAATATAATGAAAATGACAACTCTACCTAAACTGATTTACTTATGCAATGCCATACTAATCAAACTACCAAAAAATTATATTATAGAGCTAGAAAAAACAATAACAAGATTCATTTGGAATAACAAAAGGTCCAGAATATCAAGGGAACTAATGAAAAGAAATGCAGGAGAAGGTAGCCTAGCCATTCCAGATCTTAAATTGTATTATAAAGCAGCAATCATCAAAACTGCTTAGCACAGGCTAAGAAATAGAGTGGTGGATCAGTGGAATAGGTTACATATGCAAGACACAGTAGTCAATTACTATAGTAATCTATTATTTGATAAACCCAAAGACCCCAGCTTCTGGGATAAGAACCCACTCTTTGAAAAAAAACTGCTGGGAAAACTGGAAAAGAGTATGGCAGAAACTAGGCTAAGACCAAAATCTCACACCATATACCAAAATAAAGCTAAAATGGGTTCATTATTTATATATAAAGGCTGACACTGTAAGCAAACTGGGAGAGCAAGGAATAGTTTACCTATGAGATTTAATGTTTCTGTGTTCTTATTATACTTTTAGATTCTTAACTGATAATGAAGATTTTTTCCCCCAGAGTTTACATTATGTTTCCTTTATGTGTGTTGGCTTTAAATAACCCTTTATACTTTACAAATATCTAAAACATAGTCTGCTTAAGTCATATTTTATGTCATTAAGAGGGTTTTGTATTCAATAAATTCTATTTTAGTCACCAGCAAATAGTTCTTAGATAGAAAGACTTTGAAATTACCTTAGAAATGGGCTTTTTGTAAAGATCTGAAGGACAATCTGAGATTAGAGAGGTTCTATTCTAAAAGTTGAGATTTAAATACAAAACTGACCAAGAGATTTAGTAGGAATAGTACTTGATCAAGAATCAGATGACAAAGGGTAGAACCAAGATGGCAGAGTAAAAGCAGTAATTTCCTTGAGCTGCCCCCCAAGTCCCTACAAATACCTTTAAAATGGCTCTAAACAAATTCTAGAGCAGCAGAACCCACAAAAGACAGAGTGAAACAAATTTCCAGCCCAAGACAGCCTGAACGGTTGATTGGAAAAGTCTATTGCCCTGGGCTAGGAGAGGAGCACAGTTCAGTGAGGCTTGGGCTGGCAAAGACCAAGACTCAAAGAACCTAGAATAGTCATAAGGGGATTGAATCAAAGGCAGTTGTGGTGATTTCCAGACCTCTCAACCAACAAACACCAAAGACAACTTAGAAGGTCAGTAGGAAAAGTCTGTGGACCATGGTGAGAGAGGAACTCTGTCCAGCCCCAGTCTCAGCACAGCCCTAGGGCAGTGGCTTCTTCTGGAGTTCTCAGCACACAGAGTAAGAGGGGATTGAGCAGTTGATCAAAGGAGGATTGCTAGGATCTCTTTGCTGGCACTCAAGCAGTCTCTCTTGCTTTGTCTGTGCTTGAATCTGGGTCACAGTTCTGGGTGGGGGTCTTGGGATGAGGAGGAATGCTGACATGGTGGAGCTTGTGATGGTAGAGAGAGAATCCTCCTCACGGTTCCAAGGTAGAAAGGATTACTTGTGGTCACTCATAAACCAGAGCACAGGCCAGGAAAGAAGCAAACACCTCGCCCTTGATCATAACAACTTAGAAGAACTGAAAATTTACATTTCCCTGGAGGTATCTCTGAAAACAGCTGCAAAAAACCCCTGAAGCTTGAGACAGCACATTCTCCACAATGGAAGCAGAGCCCTACCTTAAAAAAGACTTAAAAACTCAAATAATTGGCTGGGAAAATGAGCAAACAGTACAGAAAATTCACATCATAGAATCTTACTTTGTTGACAAAGAAGATCAAAACATACAACCAGAAGAAGGCAACAAAGTCAAAGCTACATCCAAAGCCTCCAAGAAAAATATGAATCAGTCCCAGGCCATGGAAAAGCTGAAAAAGGATTTTGAGAAGCAAGTAAGAGAAGTGGAGAAAAAACTGGGAAGAGGAATGAGAGTGATGCAATCACAAAAAAAAACCATGTAGACAGCCTCCTAAAGGAGAACCCAAAAATACTGAAGAAAATAACACCTTAAAAATAGGCTAACCCAAAAAAGACAATGAGGAGAAAAACGCCTTAAAAAAAACAGAATTGGTCCAATGGAAAAGGAAGTCCAAAAGCTCACTGAAGAAGATACTTCCTTAAAAATTAGAATGTAGCAAATCAAAGGTAATGACTATGAAAATCAAGACATTATAAAGCAAAACCAAAGAATGAAAAAATCAAAGACAATGTGAAATATCTCATTGAAAAAAAAACTAACCTGGAAAATTGATTCAGGAGAGATAATTAAACAAAAATATTATTGGACTACATTAAAGCCATGATCAAAACAAGAGCCTAGACATTTTTTTTTCAAGAAATTGTCAAGAAAAATCTTCCCTGATATTGTAGAACCAGAGGGTAAAATAGAAATGGAAAGAATCCCTTAACCACCTCCTCAAAGGGATCCCTAAAGGAAAACTCCTAGGAATATTATAGCCAAATTCCAGAGTTCCTAGTTATAGGAGAAAATATTGGAAGCAGACAGAAAGAAACAATTCAAGTATTGTGGAAACACAATCAGAATAACACAAGATTTATCAGCTTCTACATTAAAGGACTAGAGAGCTTAGACTATAATATTCCATGGTTCAAAGGATATATGATTACAACCAAGAATCACCTACCTAGCAAAACTGAGTATAATCCTTTAGGGGAAAAATAGATATTCAGTGAAATAGAGGACTTTCAAACATTCTTTTTATTTCTTTTATTAATTTATATGATTTATCAACAATCATTTCCATAAGCTTTTGAGTTTTAAATTTTTTTCACCCTCCTTCCCCACTCCTTCCTCAAGATGATTCACAATCTTCTATAAGCTTTACATATACATTGCTATTAAACATATTTTCACATTAGTCTTGTTGTAAGGAAGAATTAGAACCAATAGGAGGATCAAGCATTCTTGACGAAAAGACCAGAGATAAATAGAAAATTTTACTTTCAAATACAAGACTGAATAAAAGCATGAAAAGGTAAACAGGAAATATAAAACATAATGGACTTATTAATGTTGAAAACTAAAAATAAATTAATTTAAAAAGAGTCAGATGACTTGGGTTTAATTAGAACTTTTGCAACTCACTACACTTCTGACTTTGATAAAGTTACTTATCCTATCTAATCTTCAGATTCATCTTCTGTATAATAAGGGGATTGATCTAGATGACCTTTGAGGTCACTTTCAATTCTTAAATGTTTTAATAGGATAAGCAAGTCAGACTTACTGAAGCAGGAAGGCACCCTGTGTGAAAGATTGGAGGAAGTTCAAATTACCACCCCACCCTTCAGACCCTGTGAAAACATCCAAAGAAGCTGAAAACAAGAGCCTAGGAAACAATGGTTCCTTAAAGAACAGTGGTACTGCATCTATTCTGGACACTACAGCCAACATTGAAGGAAGAAATCACTGTTGAGAAAGGTGCCATCTTACACCATTTCTATAAACTATGGAGCAAATATCACTAGGGAAAAATATAGAGCAACAGAATCATCTCCTCTCCCCTAACCCAGCACTGGTATTCCTTTTAGGTGAGCCCCAAGGGCCATCAGTCCTGGGAGTGGGGAGGACAACCTATATTTAGATCTGACTTTATGTGAGAAGTGTTTTGTAGTTGTGTTCATATAGTTTCTGAGTTTGTTTTGGGAGGGAGACTCCTAAATATTTTATAATGTATACAGTAAGTTTAAATGGAATTTCTCTTTCTATCTCTTGCTGTTGGGCTTTGTTGGTAATACTTAGAAATGCCGATGATTTATGTGGGTTTATTTCATAGCCTGAAATTTGCTAAAGTTGTTTATTATTTCAAGTAGTTTTTTACTTGATTTTCTAGGATTCTCTAGTATATCATCATGTCATATGCAAAGAGTGATAGCTTTGTTTCTTCTTTGCCTATTCTAATGCCTTCAATGTCTTATTCTTCTCTTATTGTTAAAGCTAACATTTCCAGTACAATGTTGAATAACAGTGGTGATAATGGACATCCTTGTTTCTCCACCGATCTTATTGCAAGTGCGTCTAGCTTTTCCCCATTACATGTGATGCTTGCTGAAGGTTTTAAGTATATGCTACTTATTATTTTAAGGAAGACTTCATTTATTTCTGTGCTCTCTAGTGTTTTTAATAGGAATGGGTGTTGTATTTTGTCAAAAGCTTTTTTCTGCATTTACTGAAATAATCATGTGGTTTGTGTTAGTTTTGTTGTTGATATGATCAGTTATTCTGATAGTTTTCCTAATATTGGAAATTGAGAGGATGTCCATCAATTGGGGAATGGCTGAACAAGTTGTGGTACATGAATGTAATGGATTACTATTGCAGTACAAGAAATGATGAACAGGCCAACTTCAGAAAAACCTGGAAAAACTTGTTTAATCTGATGCTGAGTGAAGTGAGCAGAACCAAGAAAATGTACACAATCACAGTCACATTGTGTGATGACTAATATTGATAAACTTAACCCTTCCCAGCAACACAAAGATCTAAGACATCTCCAAAGGCTTCATGATGCAAAATCCTATCCACAAAGAAGAAAGAACTAAGGAGTTTGAATGCAGATTGAAGCATACTATTTGCTATTTTTTTCCCTTCTTTTGAGTTTTGTTGCCTCTTTCTGGTGTTTACTCCTAACAGTTCTAATTCTTACTTACAATATCACTAATGTGAAAATATGTTTAATAGGAATGTATGTATATAAAGCCTATATCAGATTGTTTGCCATCTTGGGGAGGATGGTGGGGAGGCAGAGGGAGAAAAATTTTAAACTCAGAAGCATATGGAAGTAATTGTTGATAAATGAAAATTAATTTAAAAATCCCTACAAAATAGGGGTTTGGAATTTTTTTTATACCTGTGCTGCTGTCAGAACTACTAAAGATTCTGAAAGTAAAGTTCTTGCAACAAAGTCTTTAGCACTGTCAAATGGTTCAACATAAAAAAATTGTTTTACATCATCTCTTTTGTTACTGTTCCCTAATGACTATATGACTTTTCTATATGACTTTCCTTTTTTTTTATTTTACTGACATATACTCAATTCTTCAAGAAAATCAAAGGACAAATCAATGTCACATACCTTACAATATTGCTTAACAGATCCCAAACATGGCTCCTAAGGCAGCACTCACTCATTTGCACACTATAATTTGTCAACATGCTCTTTTTACTATGATATGTAGTTTTCAGTGGTAGGCATATTGTCCCAGATCTGATATTTAAATAGATTTAATTGTAACACCCAAATTTGAGACACTAAGTTTTTAGATGAATCCTATAGTTACTCAAAATTGCCTTCTCCACTGCAAGTCACTTTTCTTGCAGTGCAAGTTATATTTAACTGTTCATTCAAGAATAGTTTTATTTAGAAATTATGTACACAATATGTGAGAGGTAGCAGATATCTTAACTTCAGTTGCATTTACTTATATAAAATTACTTAATTCTTAAGAAAATAGTAGTAATCATCTTTATTATTAATATTTACATTTGGTTATTAAAATGAACAGATGACACACAAATAAAACAAGAATTTTTACATATATATATATTTTTTCAGTAATACAATCCTTACCATTTGTGAGAAATACAAATTAAAGGAAAAAATTACTCTAAAACCCAGTAAATGTGGAGGTTGAAGATGGAGAAGAGAGAAACATGGACAACAAACTATTCTCATTTTCTTCCTCCCAAACCTATAATGTGTCATGTGAACCGTAATTTTCAGAATAGCTTATATAACCCAGAAACTCAGTACTGTCTTCACTGGTCTGAAATAATTCCACTAAAGACTGCATTGGTGAACTACACACTCTGTCTTTTTTGTTTGTAGCAGGAAATTCTGTTTTGTTCTTTAAATGTAATTCAACCTTCTGATTTCTTTTTTTTTCTTCTTAATACTATTTTTACTTTTCAATGCAGCTTCCCTAATGGCAAACTGTCTGTACTTCTGCCATCCAATGCTTTGGGTTCTTCACCAGGATGATTATGGGATATTATCTTGGCTTGACCAGCAGGTTGTTCTGGTGAATTACTAATGACTCTAAGACTAGAACCATTATCATGTGAGGAACTAGTGCCTTTTTTCTTCTGATGGGTATCTGGGAAAAGAATACTATTTCATTTTAGCTGAGACACATTTTTATTTGCTTCATTAAAATCAGAAAAGTGCATTAATGTCTCTAGGATATATGGACAGCATTCTGTTTTTAGTTCTTCCAAGTCTTTTTCATTCATAGTTCCTTTATGGTCAGAAACTTCAGGAGTATATCACTGTATATCTTTATTCAGAGGTAGTTGTACCAAATTCAGTTTTATGTCCTTTTTGACTGGATTTATTATATAAGATTTTCCACAATTCAAATGTTCTGCAAGTTTGCTTGTTGAATTGTAAGGAGATGGACTGCATGAAGCAAAAGAATCTATGGGCTCTGAACTGAAGGCAACCTTCTGTGAAGGATCCTTGCTTTCTTGATGTTGGAAATCCTGTTTTGGTAGTTTTTTCCTGTTTGGTAGTATTTCCCAGAGTCATTCAGGGAAACACTATGAAATTTCCAGTTGTTTTTCAGGTTCATTCCTTTTAAAAGTATTTCCAATGACAGGGGCAAAAGATCCAATACTGCATTTTACTCTTCTGGATATACTGCTTTTGTATTCTACAAAGTCATACACCAACTTGGAAATGATATCATCAACAACTTGACTCTGAGTGCTTTGTGCAAATTTTCTGTGTTGTTCACTTAGAAGATGTTTTGTTTAGCTCATATTTGTTTCTGTAGACCAGACTTTTTATCCAAATCAAAAGGACTGCAGGGTTTAGGAATGGAATAATTTATAAAAGGCATATTGGGCAATTGAAGGTAAAATGGTCTGTAATGGTGGCTTAAGTCTTCCACTATCACAAATGGTATTTTGAGATTTCTGTTTTTGAATACCTAATCATTTTCCCACCTCTCTTAGAGATGTGCTTTATTTCTTGATCAGATACAATTCTTTTTTTCTTTTGTTCAATAGAGTATTTAATATCATCAGTATGAAGAATTTTCACTCCCCAGGATAAAGCATTTGACAGGATACTATTTGAAAGGATGAATTCATGTTCCTTGATAGCTTTTTCAACTAATAATTTATCTCTGCTCACACATACTAGATCTGGAGACTTGAATGAACTTCTATCATAGCTAGGATGAGGTGAAGTATTTCTTCCCATATTTGTTAATTCCGGACTTGGGACAGGAGAAATACACCCCAATGTCTGAGCATACTTTGCTTCCTTTTCATTTGAAATTAGGTAACATATATTTACTGAGAAATTCTTCAACTCTCCCTCCTAGTTCCTTGAGGTCCTTTTCCTGTCTTTCAGAGATCACAATAGATGGCAAATCAAGATAAAAGACTTTTCCCCAGAGTGGCTTATATTTAGACTTTTCTGATTTGTTATCATTTTTCACAGTTTTCAAAGATGGTCTGTTTTTCTCATTTTTTTTATTTGGATATCACCTGCTGGGTGATGGCCTTTGCTGCAGATCATCATGGTGTTGGTTTTCATGGCTACTGCACCTTGGTCCACAAGCGAGGGTCTGCTTCCCTGGGGCTGCCACTGCTCTAGCCAGGCTGCCTGCCAGGGTGGGAAGCATGCCTCTATATGACCTTCTTCAGAAAGTTATCACCCATATTAAAATGTGAGCTCCTGGAGATTAGGGACTGTCTGATATTTCTGTTTGTAAATCTAATGCTTAGTATGGTATTTTGCACACAGTAAGAGCTTCAGTGGTGCAATGGACAGAGCATTATACCTAGAGTCAAAAATACCTAGGTTCAAATCTTGCTTTAGATACTTACTAGCTGGTAAGTCACTTAACATCTGTCTGACTCAGTTGCCTTATATTTAAAGTAAGTACAATAATAACACCTTCTGTGTATGGTTTTTGTGAAGATTAAATAAGATATTTGTAAAGTGTTTTAAAATTGGGTATTATGTTTTTTTTCTTTTCATTCTTCCATTTCTTTATTTGTTTATTTCTTCATTTATCCTAAGAAGGAATATTTTTTTAAAAAAAATAAAGCACAGCTAAGGAGAATACTTCAAAAGGCAAAGGGGTTATAACCTATATGTGTAGGGGGGATGAGGAAACACACATAAGAAAAATCACAGAATCATTCATTCCTCATCTTACATTATTATCCACTGAGGGATAGATTAATGTTTGACTAAAATCAGTTCATCACTCTACTATTCATACATATAGTGACTGGATGACATTCTATCCTGGGAAAATCTTGCACTGAATTAGAGAAATTAGCCTACCTTTTCTCATTTTTTTTTATTTTTTTGCTTATTATGCCCTTACCCCACTGCCCCAAAAGAAACTTGCTAAAGGCTTAGATTTGAGATACATACTGAGTCTCTCCCCAAAGGGAGAATCAGTAAGACAGTCAAAAACAATCATTCAGTAAGTACTTGGAATATGCTAAGCATTGTACTAAATACTCAGTATACAAAGAAATGCAAAAACATTCTAATGGAGAAAACAATATGTAAATTACTTATGTGCAGTCAAAATATATGCAGTGTGAATGGAAGGTAACCATTAAGGGAAATGATTAGTAGCAAGATAAGACTAAGTACTTCAGTAGAAGAGAGGATTTGAGCTGAGTGTTGAAGGAATTCAAGGAAGCTAGTAGGAGGTGATGAGGAAGTAGAGCAACTCAGGCATGGCAGCAAGCCATTGTAACTGCACTGAAAAGACAGATGACAGAACAACAATAGCAATTTCCTAGAGTGGTTGGTGCATGGGTAGAGCCTTAAATAGAGGATGAAACTTTAAAAAGCAAAGAGATGAGCGTAAGTTGCAGCAGAAGTCCATTCTAGTTATTGTGAAATCATAAAAGCAAAAGTTTATCAAATAGAGAAGGAAGAATTATCTATCATTAAATAATTAAAGAAGATATCCACACAATTACATGAGTATATATAGTCATGCACATTTGTATTAAGAATACTAAGTATACAAGTAACAGAAACAATTCTTGCATGAAATGAGGTTGCATTCTAATGAGATAGATGAATACATATAAAATATATGCAGCAAAAATATAAACTTAACACATATTAATTATATTGTATAAAGATAAACCAACCCTAAATACAAACACAAATAAATACAATGTAGTTAAATACAAGGTAGTCTAGAAAGAATGGCTCCAGCATTAAGGGAGACCAGGAAAATCATTACAAAGAATATTCTATTTGAGAGATATCTTAATAAAAGGATTCTCTCAGTTAGAGGTAAGGAGAGACTACATTCTTTAATATTTCTATACATCTATGATCTCACTGATGTGAGAATTAAATTCTTGTTCAACTGATTTCTATCAGGACAGATAATCACCCATCCTCATCTTCATATACTGGTAAAAAAAATATGTATGAGCTTCTTTGAATCCTTCATAGGTAGCTCTATTCATCTTTGAGGATTTTTTATAGATTAGCAGTTGGTAACTTGGGATCATTTAGAATTTATATAAATGTATTTCAATATAATTCATTTATTTTGAAGTTTTGTGGATTTTATCTTACAAATTTAAAAATATCATTCTGAGAATGTACCCATAAGCCTTACAAGACTTCAAAGGGGAAAAAAAGTTGAAAGACCTCTGCTTTAAATTTTATGATAGTGTATGAATACCAATAGTTCATGTGAGGTATTTTTTTTTTTACTTCTCTATTGCTATAATTACATGAATATACCACTGACTATTGGTCATATATCTCCCTAGCTTTTACTGCACATTTTTCAGTAATCATGTGTCTCAGTCTATTCATGCCCATCATGTACCTCTCCAATTCCTTTTGGAGAAAGTGCAACTTTAATTTTTTTTTTCAAATACCATGCTTTACCATAACTAGTGGACATATAATATCTCTAGGAGCTTAATGATGTTAAAAAGTTGGACTTTGTTTCATGAAGAATGATAGAATCATTAAAAGTACTGTTGAAGTTTCCAAATGGAAACAACAGGAATAATAGTCAAAATGAGCATTAGCAAAAAGAAAACCATAAAAATAAGTTTCAGCTTCTATAAGAACAATTCTGATTTCATGGGATAATAAAATGGAGAAATTCTATGAAGAAATTGATAACCCCACATGTTAAATCAACCTATAATTTAATAATTTGTAATTCCAATAGAAAACTGGGCAAAGGGGAACATAATTAAAAAAAAAACATGGTTAATAACATGGTTCAAAAGTAAGAAATTAATGAGGCTAAAGGTTTTTACCCCATACTTATTTGTATATACCACATATATTCTATAATAGGAGATTTGAGAGATACTTGGCATAATGAGTATCAAATAGCATTATGAAAATATCACATTAATCTTATTCTATTCTATACAATTTGACTGAATATGAAAATATAAGCTATTTCTGGAAGCTTTTTTGTATATTATCAGACTATCAGTTTAGAAAGAAAATAAATTTCAAGGGAAGATTAGATACAAAATAAGTACATATTAACTTGGAAAATTTTCTCATTATACTTTCTGCATATAGTCACACTACCAGTTGTGAAAATAGCAAAATTAATGACAAACTAGATGAAAGGATAAAAATGAGATGGTATGACATGAAACTCAAACAACTTTATTATCGCATAATTATCCAGGTGATGATGCTGAAAATGGATAATGAATAAAAATACAGATATTATCATATACTACCATCATTTCCCAATAAAGCTTGAATAATATCAATTAATCACCACCATGAGGAGACCATTCCTATATAAACACAATCATAATTGGCAAACAGTTGCATCAAGCATAGAGAGATGACAGCCAAGATCTAACACTGGTTCCTAATACAAATTCATAAGTAAAATCTTACAAAAAGGGGTGACATAATACTATTAGTATTACCAATTCACAAAACAATGAGAATGATAAAGAAATTTATATACATATTGGCAAGGGACTCAACTATGCCAGATCATCTCTTAGTTATTTTTCTTTCAAGAGAAACATAAAAGCAATGTAAATTTATTTGAGTTGTTGACAAAGCTACATGGTGCTGGAAAGTTAACATTCTAAGAGGAAGAGAAGAACACAGATAGATCCTTTCAAAACATTAATGTCTTCACCAAGTATGGACAGTGTTCATTTATTTATTTTTTTTATTTCTTTATTTTTTCTTTAGTTAATTCATTTATTTTTACTTTTCAACATTCACTTTCACAAGATTTTGAGCTCCATATTTTCTCTCCATTTCTCCACTTCACCCACCCCAAGACAGCATGCATTCTGAATGCTCCTTCCCCTAATCTGCTCTCCCTTCTATCACCCCCTTCTGTTATCCCCTTCCTCTTCTATTTTCCTGTAGAGCAGGATATATTTCTATACCCCATTGATTGTATATCTTATTTCCCAGTTGCATGTAAAAACAATTTTTAACATTTGTTTTTAAAATTCTGGATTCCAAATTCTCTCCCTTCCTCCCTCCCCAACCATCCTCATTGAGGAGGCAAGCAATTCATTTAGTCTTGCAAAACACTTCCATAATAGTCATGTTGTGAAAAAACTAACTATATTTCCCTTCATCTTATTCCACCCCTTGTTTATTCTATAATTTTCTTTGACCCTGTCCCTCCTCAGAAATGTTTGCTTCTGATTACCTCCACCCCAATCTGCCCTCCCTTCTATCATGACCCTTTCTCTTATCCCCTTCCTCCTTTTTACAGTAAGATAGAGTTTCATACCCAATTGAGTGTGTATGTTATTACCTCCTTAAGCCAAATCTGATGAGAGTAAGATTCACTCATTCCCTCTCACCTTCTCCCACTTCCCCTACAGTGAAAAACTTTTTTTATCAGTTTTATGTGACATAATTTACCCCATTCTACTTCCCCCTTTCTCATTCTCCCAGTATAATCCTCTCTCACCCCTTAATTTTATTCTCTAGATATCACCCCTATATCTTCAACTCACCCTATGCCCTCTATCTATCTGTCCATCTATCTACCTATCTACATATTTTTTTCTCCAATTACCTTAATACTGAGAAAGTCTCATGAGTTACAAATATCATATTTCCATGTAGTAATGTAAACAGTTCAACCTTAATAAGTCCCTTGTGATTTCTCTTTCCTGTTTGCCCTTACATGCTTCTCTAGGGTCTTGTATTTGAATGTCAAATTTTCTATTTAGCTCTAGTCTTTTCATCAAGAATACTTGAAAGTCCTCTATTTCATTGAATTCCATTTTTCCCTGAAGGATTACACTCGTTTTTGCTGCGTAGTTGATTCTTGGTTGCAATCCTATCTCCTTTGACCTCTGGAATAGTATTTTCTAAGCACTCTGGTCCTTTAATGTAGAAGCTGCCAAATCTTTTGTTGTCTTGATTGTGTTCCCACAATACTCGAATTGTTTCTTTCTGACTGTTTGCAATATTTTCTCCTTCACTTGGGAACTCTGGAATTTGGCTATAATATTCCTAGGGGTTTTCATTTGGGGATCTTTTTCAGGAGGTGATCGGGGGATTCTTTCCATTGCTATTCTACCCTCTGGTTCTAGAATATCAGGGCAGTTTTCCTTGATGATTTCTTGAAAGATGATGTCCAAGCTTTTTTGCTTTTTTTTTTTTTTGGTCATGGCTTTCAGGCAGTTCAGTAATTTTTAGATGATTTCTCCTGGATCTATTTTCCAGGCCTATTGTTTTTTTTTTCAACGAGATATTTTGCATTGTCTCCTATTTTTCATTCTTTTGGTTTTGTTCTATAATTTCTTGATTTCTCCTAGAATCATTAGCTTCCATTTGCTCCATTATAATTTTTAAGGAAGTATTTTCTTCAGTGAGCTTTTGGACTTCCTTTTCCATATGGCCAATTCAGCCTCTTAAGGCATTCCTCTCCTCATTGACTTTTTGGACCTCTTTTGTCATTTGGATTAGCCTATTTGTAAGGTGTTATTTTCTTTAGTACTTTTTGGGGTCTCCTTTATCAAGCTGTTGACTAGTTTTTCATGATTTTCTGGCATCACTCTCATTTCTCTTCTTAATTTTTCCTCTACTTGTCTTACTTGGTTCTCAAAATATTTTTTAAGCTTTTCCATGGCATGGGATTGATTCATGTTTTTCTTCTAGTCTTTTGATGTTAGAGCTTTTACTTTGTTGTCTTCTTCTGGTTGTATGTTTTGATCTTTGTCACCAAAATAAGCTGTTATAGTCTGTTTTTTTCCTCTGTTTGCTCATGATCCCATCCAATTATTTGACTTTTAAACTCTTTTTTAAGGTAAGGTTCTGTTTCCAGTGTGGAGAATATACTTTCCCAATCTTCAAGGACTTTGTTCATCTGTTTTCAGAGATACTTCTAGGGACCTATAAATTTTTGGTTCTTCCAAGGAAGTATGATCTAAAGAGAGGCATTTACTCCTTTCCTGCCCTGTGCTCTGGTCTATGAGTGACCACAAGTGCTCTTTTCTGCTTTGGAATTGTGAAGAGGATTCCCTCTCCACTGCTGCCATTAGCTCCACCATGCCAATTTTCCTCCTCTCCTCAGGACAGCCACCCAACACTGTTACCCAGATCCAAGCATGGCCAAAGCAAGAGAATCCTGCCTCAGTGTCATCAATGATATCCCTGCAATCCTCTTTGATCAGCTGCTTGATCCCCCCACCATCTGTGGGCAAAGAGGTCCAGAAACCATTGTCACCCTGCAGCTTTGCCAGGACTGGGTCTGACTGAGTTCCTCTCTCACCAAGGTCTGATAGACCTTTCCCACTGACCTTCTAAGTTGTCTTTGAAGTTTGTGGGTAGAGAAGTCTGGAACCCACTACAGCTGCTAGTTCATCTTCTCCAACATTTATCATTTTCCTGTTTTGTCATGTTGGCCATTCTGATAGGTGTGATGTGTTACCTCAGAGTTGTTTTGATTTGCATTTCTCTAATCAATAGTGATTCAGAACATTTTTTCATATGACTAAATGGCTTTAATTTCTTCATCTGAGAACTGTCTGTTCATATCCTTTGACCATTTATAAATTGGGGAATGGCTTGTATTCTTATAAATTTGATGTAATTCTCTATATATTTTAGAAATGAGGCCCTTATCAGAGAGACTGCTTGTAAAAATTCTTCCCCAATTTTCTACCTTCCTTCTAATCTTAGTTACAATGGCTTTGCTTATGCAAAAACTTTTCAATTTAATGTAATCAAAATTATCTATTTTGCTTTTTGTAATGTTCTCTATCTCCTGTTTGATCATGAATTCTTCTGTTCTCCATAGATCTGATAGGTAGACTATTCCTTGCTCTCCCAGTTTGCTTATAGTATCAGCCCTTATATCTAAATCATGTACCTATTTTGACTTTATTTTGGTATATAGTGTGAGATTTTGGTCTATGCCTAGTTTCTGCCATACTCTTTTCCAGTTTTCCCAGCAGTTTTTTTCAAAGAGTGGGTTCTTATCCCAGAAGCTGGGGTCTTTGGGTTTATCAAATAATATATTACTATAGTCATTGACTACTGTGTCTTGCATACTTAACCTATTCCACTGATCCACCACTCTATTTCTTAGCCAGTACCAAGCAGTTTTGGTGATTGCTGCTTTATAATACAATTTAAGATCTGGAATGGCTAGGCCACATTCCCCTGCATTTCTTTTCATTAGTTTCTTTGATATTCTGGACCTTTTGTTCTTCTGAATGAATCTTGCTATTATTTTTTCTAATTCTATAAAATATTTTTTTTGGTAGTTTGATTGGTATGGCACTGAATAAGTAAATTAGCTTGGGTAGAGTTGTCATTTTTATTATATTAGCTTAGCCTACCCATGAGTAACTGATGTTTTTCCAATTATTTATATCTGATTTTATTTGCGTGAAAAGTGTTTTGTAATTGTCTTCATAGAGTTCCTGGGTTTGTTTCAGGAGGTAGACTCCTAAATATTTTATAATGTCTACAGTAAGTTTAAATGGAATTTCTCTTTTTATCTCTGGCTGTTGGGCTTTGTTGATAATATGTAGAAATGCCAATGATTTATGTGGGTTTATTTTATAGCCTGCAACTTTGCTGAAGGTGTTTATTATTTCAAGTAGTTTTTTACTTGATTCTCTGGGATTCTCTAAGTATAACTTCATGTCATCTGCAAAGGGTGATAGCTTTGTTTCTTCTTTGCCTATTCTAATGCCTTCAATGTCTTTTTCTTCTCTTATTGCTAAAGTTAACGTTTTCAGTACGATGTTGAATAACAGTGGTGATAATGGACATCCTTGTTACAGCCCTGATCTTATTGGAAATGCTTCTAGTTTGTCCCCATTACATGTTATGTTTGCTGAAGGTTTTAGATAGATGCTATTTATTATTTTAAGGAAGAGTCCATTTATACCTATGCTCTCTAGTGTTTTTAATAGGAATGGGTGTTGTATTTTGTCAAAAGCTTTTTCTGCATCTATTGAGATGATCATGTGGTTTCTGTTAGTTTTGGTGTTGATATGATGGATTGTGTTGATAGTTTTCCTTATGTTGAATGAGTCCTACATTTCTGGTATAAATTCTACCTGGTCATAGTGTATTATTTGTGTGATAAGTTGCTGTAATCTATTTGTTAATATTTTGTTTAAAATTTTTGCATCTATATTCATTAGAGAAATTGTTCTATAATTTTCTTTCTCTGTTTTGATTCTTCCTGGTTTAGGTATCAGCATCATATTTGTATCATAAAAAGCATTTGGTAAGATTCCTTCTTTACCTATTTTACCAAATAGTCTATATAGTATTGGAATTAATTGTTCTTTAAATGTTTGATAGAATTCACATGTAAATTCATCTGGCCCTGGAAATTTTTTCCTAGGGAGTTCATCAATGGCTTGTTCAATTTCTTTGTCTGAGATGGTGTTATTTACATATTTTACTTCCTCTTCTGTTAATCTGGACAATTTCTATTTTCGTATATATCCATTTCACTAAGATGGTCAAATTTGTTGGCATATAGTTGGGCAAAATAATTCTTAATTGTTGTTCTAACTTCTTCTTTCTTGGTGGTAGTTTCACCTTTTTCATTGTTGATACTAGTAATTTAGTTTTCTTCTTTCTTTTTTTTAATTAGATTAACCAAAGTTTTATCTATTTTATTGGTTTTTTCATAAAACCAGCTCTTAGTTTTATTTATTAGTTCAATAGTTTTCTTAATTTCAATTTTATCAATTTTTCCTTTGGTTTTCAATATTTCTAATTTGGTGTTTAATTGGGGATTTTTGATTTGTTCTTTTTCTAGTTTTTTTAGTTGTATGACTAATTCATTGACCTCCTCTTTTTCTAATTTATTTACATAAGCATTTAGAGATATAAAACATTCCCTAACAACTGCTTTTGCTGCATCCCATAAGTTTTGGTATGTTGTCTCATTATTGTCATTCTCTGGAATGAAATTATTGATTGTTTCTATGATTTGTTGTTTGACCCAATCAGTTTTTAGGATTAGATTATTTAGCTTCCTATTATTTTTAGTCTGTCTTTCCATGGCCTTTATTACATATAATTTTTATTGCATCATGATCTGAAAAGGATGCATTTAATATTTCTGCTTTTCTGCACTGGATTGTGAGGTTTTTATGCCTTAGTACATGGTCGATTTTTGTGTATTTACCATGTACTGTTGAGAAAAAAGTATATTCCTTTCTATCCCCATTCAGTTTTCTCCACAGGTCTATCATAACTAACTTTTTTTAATGTACTATTCACCTCCTTAACTTCTTTCTTGTTTATTTCGTGGTTAGATTTATCTAGTTCAGAAAGGGGGAGGTTGAGGTCCCCCACTAATATAGTTTTGCTGTCTATTTCTTCCTGTAACTCCCTGAACTTCTCCTCTAAGAAAGTGGATGCTATACCATTTCGTGCATATATGTTTAGTAATGATATTACTTCATTGTCTATGGTGCCTTTTAGCAGGATGCAGTTTCCTTCCTTATCTCTTTTGATAAGATCTGTTTTTGCTTTTGTTTTGTCTGAGATCAGGATTGCTACCCCTACTTTTTTTACTTCAGCTGAAGCATAATATATTTTGCTCCAGCCTTTTACTTTTACCCTGTATGTGTCACTCTTTTTCAAATGTGTTTCCTATAAACAACATATTGTAGGATTGTGGTTTTTAATCCAATCTGCTATACGCTTCCATTTTATGGGAGAGTTCATCCCATTCACATTCACAGTTATGATTACTGTTTCTTTTTCTCTATCCTTTTTCCCCCCATTTATGCTTTTTTTTCTCCTTTCTTCTTCCCCTACCTCACTAGTGTTTTGTTTTTGACCAGCACCTCCTACAGTCCCACATCTCTTCTATTATCCCTTTCCCTTTTCTTCCCCTTTATCCTTATTACTTCTTCTCTTCCTTCTATCACCTCTCCCTTTTCTTTCCCCTTTTGTCTTCTACTGCCTATAGTGCAAGTTAGAGTTATTCCCTTCTTGAGGCAAATCAGATGAGAATAAGGTTCAAACAATGCTCATCCCGCTCGCTTCTTTATCTCTGCTCTAATAGGTTTTTGTGTCTTTTTCTGTAATGTAATTTACCCTTGTCTGCCTCCTCCTTTCTCACTACATTTTCTTAGCTCAGACTGATCCACTTACTTGGATCCATTTAACCCACCTGATTAATTATTTTTTTATCATTACATCAAAGTCAACTTTTATCCACCTCCTTTATGTATATTCCTTTAACATGGTATAATGACAATACAGTTCTCAAGAGCTGCAAGTGTCATTTTCCCTTGTAGGGATGTAAACATTTTGCCCTTATTAACAACATATTGTATCTTTCTGTCCCATTTACCTTTTTTTGTCTCTCTTGAATCTTGTACTTGAAGATCAAATTTTTTGTTGAGTTCTGGTCTTTTTATCAGGAACATTTGGAAGTCTCCTATTTTGTTGAACATCTATCTCCTTCCCTGAAAAATCATGGTCATTTTTGCTGGGTAGTTAATCCTTGGCTGCATTCCAAGCTCCTTTGCCTTATGGAATATCATGTTCCATGCCCTACAGCCTTTTAATGTAGAGGCTGCAAGGTCCTGTGTAATCCTGACTGTGGTTCCATGATATTTAAATTGTTTCTTTCTGGCTGCTTCCAGTAATTTCTCTTTAATCTGGTAATTTTGGAATTTAGCTATTATAATCCTTGGCATTTTCAATTTGGAATCTCTTTCAGGAGGGGAGTGATGGATTCTTTCTATAGTTATTTTACCTTCAGATTCTAGGACTTCAGGGCAGTTTTCCTTTATGATTTCCTGAAGGATATTGTCCAGGCTCTTTTTTTTCCTCATGACTTTAAGGTAGGCCTACAATTTTTAAATTGTCTCTCCCGGATTGATTTTCCAGGTCAGCTGTTTTACCCATGAGGTATTTTATGTTTTCATCTACTTTTTCATATTTTTGTTTCTGTTTGACTGATTCATGCACTCTCATAGAGTCATTAGTTTCCATTTGTTCAATTCTAATTTTTAACATATTATTTTTTTTCTGTTAGATTTTGTACTTTCTTCTCCACTTGGTCAATGGTATTTTTAAGAGATTTATTTTCTTCATTGTACTTTTTTTTTCCAATTGGCCAATTGTGTGTTTTAGGGACTTGTTTTCTTCAGTGTACTTTTTTTCCACTTGGCCAATTGTACTTTTAAAGGACTCCTCTACCTCTCTCATTTGACCTTTAAAATACTTCTTGAGTTCTTCTAAGAAGGCTTTTTGGGCTTCAGACCAGTTCATATTCTCTTTTGATGTTACAGATGTGGGTTTGATGACAATGTTGTCCTCTTCAGAATTTCTGTCTTGATCTTCAATCTTCTCATAATATGAATCTATTGTAAGTTTCTTTTTACTCATGGTGTTTCTTTATTCCCTGGCCTTTACAGAGATCAAGCTCTCCTGCTGGGGAGCACAGGGCACTGACCCAAGCTTGTTGTGTTGGGAGCCTAGGTCTTGGTGACTGGTTTTGGGAGCTTGGGCCTCTTTTGTTGGCAATTGGAGGCTGTAGGGTTCTGGCAGCTTATATGGTGTTGGGCAGGAATCAGCAAGGCTGGGATTTTCAGTTAAATCTAGGTTGCCTGCTTTTCCTTTCCTTTAGCTTTGTTTAGCTCCTTTTAGATAAGTGTTCCCAGGTATTTATCTGCCTGGGGCCCATTGAAGTGCTGCCTCCTTATTTCTGTTGAGGTCCTGGGAGGCTTCTTTGTTGTAGAATGCAGAGGCACCTGGTGGTTTTCTGAGCTGGTTTCAACCAGTTACCCCACCCTCACTGAGGCACTCGGAGGTACAGCTGTTGGTGTTTGCCTGCTCGACCACCTGGGCTTCGAGATCTCCTCCTGGTTGATAGTTGGAGGCTGTAGGGTTCTGACACCTTATTTGGTGTTGGGCTGGAATCAACAAGGCTGGAACTTTTTGGCACCTCTAGGTTGGTTTCTTCAGCTCCTTTCAGATGAATGCTGCCGGGTGCTTATCCACCTGGGGCCCTTTGTAGTGCTGCTTCCCTTATTTTTGCTGAGGCACTGGGAGACCCATTTGCTATAGAATGCCAAGGCACCAGAATCTCCTCCCGGTGTGCTAAAGTGGGTCTTTCCACTAGCTGGCTGGGTGACTCCTGTTTCTTACTGCCCCCCTTTCCCCAGGTTAAGAGGGGCCTTTCCCGTTCATCCCTCTAGCTACTTGAGCGACTGCATTGCTACATTCCATCTTTCTTCTGGGTCTGCTGTTCCAGGGTTTTTTCTGGGGTGATATTTTCTGGGTTTTCAGAGGTTGACAGGGGAGGGTGAGAGTGACTATCTTTTTACTCCACCATCTTGGCTCCTGGAAGTGGAGGTCTCCATTTCATAATTTGTTAAAAAGTTCATTCATAGATCTTTTTCAAATAATTCAGTCAAACTCTCCATCTCCCTTCTCTTAATCCCATCCACACTTAATTATACTAGATCTTTGAAATCTACCTCTTGTTGGTACCATACACTGTTTTTTTCAGCATTTTAAACTTCTCAGAAATATAAAACCTTTATCAAAGCATTCACTTATTCAAGGTAAGTTCCATCACTCATTTGAGTATAATTTTATGTAAAATGTGTGTGCATTTTTATGTATATAGATGCTATACATAATTATATATTATAAATTTTAACATATTTATATTTTGCAATATTCAGCAATGGAAACACTATCATTACACAACTTACAAGTTTTTTTGGTTGGAGATAATGATTAAACATTGACTGAATGAGCCCCTAAAATGTTAAATTGGAAAAATGGATACAGAAGAGTTAATGGGCTAAGATGGTAGAGTGGGCAGTAAGTCGTTGTCACTTTCCCTTATTGACCTCTGAAGAAAAAAACTTGACAGAAAATAGCACCCCAGGAAAAATCATGGAACAGTGGGGCCAGCTGAAAGTTTGGGTGCAACAGTCCTTTAGTCCAGGAAACTTGTAGGAATGGCAAGAAAGGTTCATCTCACTCGGATAAAAGGGAAGTGCATTCCAAAACAGGAAGTATCCCAGCAATCCAGCAACAAGACCCACCTCAGCAAACTAGTGAGAGATCCTGAGCCCCAGGGTGCTGGACCAGGCAAACGCCAACACCAGGACTCCACCATGTGCCTTACCATAGACAGGGGCACCAGCAGAGTCCAGCTCAGAGAACCACCTTGTACACCAGTGCAACCTTACCAGCAGCAGACCTCCCTGTAATCAAATTTTGCATGCCTTTTCATCCAGGAATACCACTACTTGGTCAGTATCCCATAGAGATCATAAAAAGGGGGAAAGGACCTACATGTGTAAAAATATTTCAGCAGCTCTTTTCATGGTGGCAAAATATTGGAAATTGAGAGGATGCCCATAAATTGGGGAATGGCTGAACAAAATATGGTATATAAATATAATGGAATACTATTGTTCCACAAGAAATGATGAGCAGGATGACTTCAGAAAAACCTGGAATGAGTTACATGAACTAACGCAGAGTGAAGTGAGTAGAACATAGTAACAGCAGTATTGTGTGATGATCAATTTTGTTAGACATAGATCTTCTCAGCAATGCAGTGATCTGAGATAATTCCAAAAGACTCATGATGGAATATGCTATTCACATCCAGAGGAAGAACAATGGAATCTGAATGGACGTCGAGGCATACTATTTTCCCTTTCTTTTTTTATTTCTTTCTCATTGTTTTTACCTCTTATTATTATTCTTTTTCACAACATGATAAATGTGGAAATATGTTTCATATGATTGTACATGTATACCCTATATCAGATTGCATACTGTTTTAGGGAGGAGTTGGTGGAGTGAGGGAGAAACATTTAGAACTCAAAATCTTATAAAAGTGAATGTTGAAAACTAAAAATAAAAAAATAATAATAATAAAAAAAGAAGAGAGGACGGACTCACTTTAACTTCCCTAGCCTGATTATCTGTAACCATGATAGATAATCTATTTTTCCAGATTTGATAAAACATTGAGATTAAATATGGAATAACACAAACACAACAATAATAGTAATTAATGTTACATGTTTTAAAGTTTGCAAAACATTTTACAATTATATATTATCCTCACAACAACCTGATGACTGGTGTATTTAGTTTTAAAACACATTACTCATAATATTTTAAACAAAATGCATATATCACCAATTATAGAATTATCTATGGGCATGATATTTTTCATTGAGTTGAACAATAAATATTATTCTATTTTTAGCATACTAAATATGATATATTTTAGAGAGAGACAGAAAGCTTGAAAGAGTACATACATTCATTAATCAGAAAATATTTTGACTAATTTGTCAAATAAGTAGAGCTAGCTGCCAAAAGTAAAACATGATGAGAATATAAAATTGTAAAATCTTACAAAGAAGGAAAATTTACAACCAATGCCATGTATTAAAGCAGAAAGAAATATCCAATGCAAATAATTCAAATCCACAAAATTATCAAATAACTAAAGACATCCCAAGAAATACGAAGATGAAAATGAAAGAACACAAAACAAGAAAAAAAAATAAAATGGAAAAAAAATAAACATTTCCCCAAGCTGTTTTCTCCACTAAGAAAAGTGTAGCCGCAAAACTATGACCCTAACATAATAGTTCCTCAGGTGTTTATAGAGGATTTAGAAATGTCACTAAAGGGAACACAGTTTAAAAAAAAAAATCTGGTATATTAGACAAAGAATATATAGAGAAAAGCTTGGCAGGATGAAATACAATTTTAAGAACATTGAGGGATCAAGATATATTGACAGAACTCCCCTGACATTTCCTCATTTGCTATATGATTCACTAATTTTGAACTTTTTTTCACATAGCTTTACTTTTATTGATCAATGAATCGTAGAGTTGAAGCAACATCAATGGCCATTACAACCCATACGTGAAAAAAAATCCCCACTGTTGCATGCCCAACAAGTGATTGTTCAATCTCTTTTTAAACAACTCCAAGGAGTGGGAACCCACCAACTCTAGAGTAAGTCCAGCCCACTTGATGACAGTTGTAATTGTCAGGAAGTTTGTCCTTACATTCAACCTAATTGGATCTCTTTACAACTTCTACCCATTGTCCCTGGTTCTTCCTCCTGGGGTAAGTGGAACAAACCTAATCTGTCTACACAACAGCCTTTCAAATACATGATGATAACTATTGTCCTTCTCCCCTACACCCTAACCCCCTGCAATTTTCTCTTCTCCAGGTCAAATATGTCAAAGTCCTTCGATCTATAAACTCTTCTAGTTGCCCTTCCAGCAACACTCTAAAACTTATACAGTCCTTCTAAAATTGTTGTGCCCATAACTGAACATCAGTCTCTCGATGAGTTTTGATGAAGGCAGAATTCATTGATATTACTTCCTCTGTATTTCTGGAAGCTATGGTCCTCTTATTTAGGCAAGATTGCAGTAGGTTTTTTTTTATACAAATCATACTGTTGATTCATATTGAGCTTGCAATCCACTAAAACCTTCAAATATTTTTTTCAGAAAAATTGTTAATTATTCCTTCCTATCTTATCCTAATGAAGCTGATTTGTACCAAAGTGCAAGACTTGATATTTATCACTATTGAGGGGGAGATAGGTGCTGTGATAAGTAAAGTAATAGATCTAAAGTCAGGAAGACCTAGTTTCAAATCCAGTCTCAGATATTTACCAGCTTTGTGACCATGAACAAAGCACTTAACCTCTCTCATCCTCAATTGTAGGCTGATTTCTGCTATAGCATTTTACTGCATGAGCTCCTACATATTTTCCTCTCAACCCCTTGAAATCTTCTTTCCCCAAATTTGACCTATGTAAAAGACTGACTATGCCAAAATTTCTTCTCCTTTTCTATCACAAACTCCAAGATAGAGTGGTAACTTCCCCCTAGGGTTCCCATAACTCCTTCCCTAGCAACTAGTTCCTTTCTGGGAGGGAGAATCAGGTTTAGTATAAAATGTCCCCTTGTGACTTTCTCTGTTTTTTTTCCCCATTTTTTTTATTAATTTATTTTGAATTATCAACAAGCACTTCCATAAGCTTTTAAGTTTTAAATATTTCTCTCCCTCCCTCCCCATTTCCCTCCCCTAGACAGCACAATCTGATAGAGGTTATACATATACATTCCTATTAAACATATTTTAACATGAGTGATATTATAAGTAAGAATGAGAACCAATAGGAGTAACCACCAGAAAGAGGAAACAAAACCCAACAGAAGAAAAAAAATAGCAAATAGTATACTCGATCTGCATTCAAACATCATAACTCTTTCTTCTTTGTGGATAGCATTTTCCATTATGAGGCCTTTGGAGATGTCCTAGATCCTTGGATTGGTGAGAAGGGTGAAGTTTATCAATATTAGTCATCGCACAACATGGCTGTTATTGTGTACAATGTGCTCCTGGTTCTGCTCACTTCCATTGCATTCATATACCACAATTTGTTCAGCCATTCCCCAATTGATGGACATCCTCTCAATTTCCAATTCTTTGCCACCACAACAAATACTGCTATAAATATTTTTGTGTATGTGGGTCCTTTTCACATTTCTATGATCTCTTTAGGACACAGCCCTAGAAATGTTATTGCTGGGTCAAAGGCTAGGCACATTTTTATAGCCCTTTGGGAATAGCTCCAAATTGCTCTCCAAAATGTTTGGATCATTTCACAACTCCACCAACAATGCATTAGTGTTCCAATTTTCCCACATCTTCTTCAACATTTATCATTTTACTGTTTTGTCATGTTGGCCAATCTGATAGGTGTGATGTGGTACCTCAGAGTTGTTTTGATTTGCATTTCTCTAATCAATAGTGATTCAGAGCATTTTTTCATATTAGTATAGATGGCTTTTCTGAGAAATGCCTGTTCATATTCTTTGACCATTTATCAATTGGGCAATGATGTGTATTCTTATTAATGCAACTTAATTCTCTATATATTTTAGAAATGAGTCCCTTATCAAAGACATGGTTTCTACAAATTATTTCCCAATTTTCCATTTTCCTTCTAATCTTGGTTGCATTGGCTTTGTTTGTGCAAAAATTTTTCAATTTAATGTAATCAAAGTTATCCATTTTGCTTTTGGTAATGTTCCCTATCTCCTGTTTGGTCATGAATTCTTCCATTCTCTATAAATCTGATAAGTAAACTATTCCTTATTCTCTCAGTTTGCTTACAGCATCAGCCTTTATATCTAAATCATGAACCCATTTTGACTTTATTTTGGTATATGGTGTGAAATTTTGATCTATGCCTAGTTTCTACCATACTCTTTTTCAGTTTTCCCAGCAGTTTTTGTCAAAGACTGAGTTCTTATCCCAGAAGCTAGAATCTTTGGGTTTCTCAAATAATAGATTACTATAATTATTGACTACTGTGTCTTGCATACTTAACCTATTCCACTGATCCAGCACACTATTTCTTAGCCAGTAACAAGGAGTTTTTTAAAATTTTTATATGAATTTGTTTTTAGTTTTCAACATTTACTTCCACAAGATATTGAGTTCCAAATTTTCACCCCATTTCTCTCCTCCCCCCACCACAAGATGGCATGCATTCTGAATACCCCTTCCCCTAATCTGCCTTCCCTTCTATCTCTTCCCCCTTCTCTTAAACCCTTCCCCTTCCATTTTCCTGTAGGACAGGATAGATTTCTGTACCCCATTTCCTGTATTTCTTATTTCCCAGTTGCATGCGAAAACATTTTTTTAAACATGTGTTTGTAAAACTTTGAGTTTCAAATTTTCTCCCATCCTCTTCCCTCACCCCACCCTCATTGAAAAGGCAAGCAACTCAATATAGGTTATACATGTGCAATTATGCAAAACACTTCCATAGTAAACATGCTGTGAAAACTAACTCTATTTCCCTTAATCCTATCTCATCCACCCATTTATTCTATTCTTTCTTTTGACCCTGTCCCTCCTCAGAAGTATTTG
>NW_020949613.1:14782837-14791535 GCF_900497805.2 Vombatus ursinus | reverse complement strand
AACAAATACTTCTGAGGAGGGACAGGGTCAAAAGAAAGAATAGAATAGATGGGCAGGGCAGGGAAATTGGGGTTAAGGGAATTAGGATTAAGGGAACTAGAGTTAGTTTTTCACAGCATGTCTACTATGGAAGTGTTTTGTATAACAGCACACATATAACATATATTGAGTTGCTTGCCTTTTTAATGAGGGTGGGTGGGGAGGTAGGAAGAGTGAAAATTTGGAACCCAAAGTTTTAAAAACACATGTTTAAAAAATGTTTTCACTTGCAACTGGGAAATAAGAAATACAAGAAATAGGGCACAGAAATCTATCCTACCCTACAGGAAAATAGAAGCAGAAGGGGATAAGAGAAGAGGGGGGGGATAAAAGGGAAGGAAGACTAAGGGAAGGGGTATTCAGAATGCATGCCATCTTGGGGTGGGAGAGGAGTGAGATGGGGTGAAAATTTGGAACTCAAAATCTTGTCGAAGTAAATGTTGAAAACTAAAAATAAATAAATTTATTGATTTGAAAAAATAGGTGTTCAATAGAATTAGCTTTTAAATCCATCTGGCCATGGAGATTTTTTCCTATGGAGTTCATCAATGGATTGTTCAATATCTGTTTCTGAGATGGGGTTATTTAAGTATTTTACTTTTTCTGTTAATCTGGGCAATTTATATGGTTTTTTTTTGGTAAATATTCATCCATTTCCCTAAAATTGTACAATTTAATGGCATACAATTGGACAAAATATTCCCTAATTATTGTTTGAATTTCCACTTTCTTGGTGGCAGATTTACACTTTTCCTTCTTGATACTGGTAATTTGGTTTTTTTCTTTCTTTTAAAATCAAATTAATCAAAGGTTTATATATTTTCTTGTTTTTTTTTCATAAAATCAGCTCTTAGTTTTATTTATTAGTACAATATTTTTCTTAATTTCAATTTTATTAATTTCTCCTTTGTTTTCAATATTGCTACTTTGGTGTTTAATTGAGGATTTTTAATTTGTTCTTTTTCTAGTTTTTTTTAGTTGTATAACCAATTCATTGATCTCCTCTTTTTCTATTTTTTTTAATGTAAGCATTTAGAGATATAAAACTTCCTCTAAGAACTACTTTCACTGCATCCCATAAGTTTTGGTATATTGTATCATTGTTGTCCTTCTCTTGAAGGAAGTTATTGATTGTTTCTATGATTTGTTGTTTGACAGAAACATTTTTGAGGATTAGATTATTTACTTTCCCATTATTTTTTAGCCTATCTTTCCATGGCCCTTCATTACATATACTTTTTATTGCATAATGATCTGAAAATAGATGCATTTAATATTTCTTCCTTTCTGCATTGGATTGTGAGGTTTTAATGTCCTAGTACATGGTCAAATTTTGTGTATGTGACATGTATCTCCTCCTGGAATGCTGAGGCGGGGCTTTCTGCTAACTTGCTGGGATGCCTCCAGTTTGACACCGCTCCCCTTTATCCAAGGCAATATTGGCCTTTCCCATTAATTCCTCAAGCTACCTAGGTTACTGGACTGCTGAACCCTGTCTTTCTTCTGGTTCAGCCATTCCAGAATTTTTCCTGGGATGATATTTTCTTGGCTTTCAGAGGTTGATGCAAGAAGATGAGAGTGACTTACCTTTGACTCGGCCATCTTGGCTTCCAGAAGTGGAAGTCCTCTAACTTTGAACTTTTTAACTTCTTTGGCATCAATGATGTGCAAAATCTTTGACTTCTCAAAATAGGTTCATGATTTAGATATAAAGGCTGATACTATAAGAAAATTGGGAGATCAAGGAATAGTTCACCTATCAGATTTATGAAGAATAGAACAATTCATGACCAAACAGGGGATAGAGAACATTACAAAATGCAAAATGGATAATTTTGATTACATGAAATTTAAAAGTTTTTGCACAAGCAAAGCCAATGCAACCAAGATTAGAAGGAAAGTATAAAATTGGGAAAGAATTTTTACAAACAGTGTCTTTGATAAGGGCCTCATTTCTAAAATATATAGAGAATTAAGTTGAATTTATAAGAATCCAAGTCATTCCCCAATTGATAAATGGTCAAAGAATATGAACAGGCATTTCTCAGATTAAGAAATTAAAGCCATCTATAGTAATATCAAAAAATGCTCTGAATCACTATTGATTAGAGAAATGCAAATCAAAACAACTCTTTGGTACCACATCACATCTATCAGATTAGCCAACATGATAAAACAGGAAAATGATAAATGTTGAAGAAGATGTGGGAAAATTGGAACATTAATGCATTGTTGGTGAAGTTGTGAAATAATCCAAACATTTTGGAGAGTAATTTGGAACTCTTCCCAAAGGGCTATAAAAATGTGCCTAGCCTTTGACCCAGCAATAGCATTTCTAGGGCTGTGTCCTAAAGAGATCATAAAAAATGGGAAAAGGACCCATATGTACAAAAATATTCATAATAGCTCTTTCTGTGGTGGCAAAGAATTGGAAATTGAGGGAATGCTAATTAATTAGGGAATGGTTGAACAAGTTGTGGTGTATGAATGTAAGGGATTACTATTGTACTATAAGAAATGACAAGCAGGCAGACTTCAGAAAAACCTGGAGAGACTTGTATGGACTGATGCTGAGTGAAGTGAGCAGAACCAGGAGAATATTGTACAATTTAACAGACATGTTGTGTGATGACTAATGTTGATAGAATTAACCCTTCTCAGCAATGCAAGGATCCAAAATATCTCCTAAAAGTTTCATGTTGAAAAATGCTTTCCACATCCAAAGAAAGAACTATGGAGTTTGAATGTATATTGAAGCATACTATTTTCTATTTTCTTCTTCTGTTTTGTTTTCTGTTTCTTGTGGATCCTCCTATTATTTCTAATTTTTCCTTACAACATGACTTATGTGATAATATATTTAATAGGATTATATATGTTTAGCCTATATCAGATTGCACACCATCATGGGGAGGGAGAGGGAGAAAAATTTAAAACTCAAAACCTTATGGAAGCAATTTTTGATAAGTTAAGATAAATTAATAAAAAAAACTTTGCCTTCTCTAGATGCACTAATTTTGGTTTTCTTTGACTCCACTGTGTTAAAAGTTAGTTTTGTTTTATTTTTGTTAAATCTGTATGCACAGTGCTGGGGAAAGTTCTTGGGATAAAATAGATGCTTAATAAATGTGTATTGACTCATGAATATATCAATAACCTAAAGGAAAAGAAGATATCAAATGCATACAAAACCACCTAGAACTTAACACCAAAATATGTTAAAAATTATTTTTGCACTGACCTATGTGAATACTATTCCATTAATACAAATATTTCTTAAGAATCATCTATGCAATAATTAAAAGAATTCTTCATTCAGACATTAATAGGGAATAAAAAGCCTTTCCAAATGTTCAACAATTGACCCCAATTACCTGTCCAATTCAGAAGATATAATAAATTCATTGCAGTTATTTTTTTTGTTAAAAAAAATATTTGTTAGAACCACAGGCTGACTTGCAGGCTGTTTTACAGCAAGGAACTTTTCTCCCATATCAACAATCATTTAGGATTACTTATAAAATGTAAAGAGAGAAATAATCCTGTTCAATGACCCTTTGCTAATAAGCATCAAAAGAGGCATTAAAAAGAGAGTTAAATGCCCACAAGTTCTTTGCCATGGTCACTGAAGAGAGTTAATGAAGAATACATGTCAATGAAGGATTCCATGTGAATGGTGAGGTGTTCTAGTATCACCAGCTTGTACATAACATTGTTTGGATTACATTAAGGCTTGCAACACTGCAAATCACCTTAGAAGAGATGTTTAATAACTCAAAGGTGTCTGGTCTATATATCTATATGGGAAAGGCCAAGTCAGTTGCCCAGATTTTAACATACATTTGGATGAAGACTGTAAGGAGCATGTAGAAGAACTATTTATACCTTAGGCACAGAAAATACAAATGGAAACAATCTGGGCTTAGAGTTGTAAAGGAAAAGGACATTGGGTTGAATTGCTATTAAGAAAATGTAAATCTCTTTTTACTGATTCCAAGATTGTGATGAAAGGAAAAGCCTATTCTTTCAATAATAAAAATCTTACCTGTTCAGTCATGTCACCAAGCATTTATTAAGCACTCACTATGTGGCAGGTGCTATTCTAAATTCTATGGATACAAAGAAAGGTAAAAAAAAAATACAAGATAAAAGAGGACATAAAAGTGAAAAAAAGCAAAAAAGTCACTGCTTTCTAGGAGTTCACAGTATAATTACTGATACACACATATGCATGGATGTATGCATGTATACATACATATGTATATACATATATGTATATGTAGATCATGTATGCATGTGTGTGTGTGTGTGTGTGTGTGTGGAGAGAGAGAGAGAGAGAGAGAGAGAGAGATAGTGAGAGAGTAAGAGAATGAGAGTAGTTCCACAAGGAAAGAACTAGCTCTGTGGTGTGGAGATTGGGAAAAGTCTCTTATTGTCTTAAGATAAGTCTTGAACAAAAATAGGAAATTTAAGGGGTGAAGGTAAGGATATAATTCTGGGATTTGGGAAGACAGTCAGTAGAATGTCTTGGGTAAGGGAAATCAAAGAAACTATCATTAATTGATGGAAAATTGTATGGAGGGGAGTAAGATGAAAAAATATTAGAAAGGTAGGAAATGGCCATGTTAAGCAGGAATTTAAGTGTGGTGGCACTGTAAGAGCTGAAAAGGTGTCATATATAAAAGATATTATAGAGTTGTAATCAACAGGACTTGGAAAATGGTTTGAGTTAGAGCAGAGAGAGAGAGAGAGAGAGGGAGAGAGAGAGAATGAAAGGTTTACCATGCTACCTAGGTTGTGAGCCTGGGTGACTAGAAAGACAATGGTGCTCTTGAGAGCAATAAGATCATTAGGATGAGACATTGGGATTAGAGATGGAAAATAACAGGTTCTGTTTTGAGCTTGTTAAGGTTAATATATCTATTCAACATTCAATTTGAAATGCCAAAATGATGTCTGATGATATAATACAGGAAGTTAGGAGAAAGCACAGAATGGGAGAATAGTAACGATACTCCTTCCAGGATCACATCACCTTACATGTTGATCAAAAACTTACAGGATCCCAAAACTAGAATTTAAAACATTATCAGAAAAAGGCCTGAACCTTATGACAGTGTCTCCTTACTCAATGGTGAGTAGAACCCAACTTTAACATAATATTCAAAGTCAGGAAATATGCTGAAAAATGAGGAAACAACAACAATGAATTTTACCATAAATACTATTATGGTGCTAGGGAAAACCAAGATATAAACTCAGAAGACAGCAATAGACAATAATTTGAACAGAGTTACAGGAAAATCCTCAAAAATTTTAATTGGAAAAAAATAAAATTTTTTCAAGAGTTAAAGAGCTAAGAGTGGCAGAGGAAAACATGAAAAAGAATTGACAGTGATGTGAAAAAAAATATGAAATGAGAATTAACAGGGGCAGAGCCAAGATAGCAGAGTAAAAGCAGTGACTTGCTTGAGCTCTCCCCCAAATCCCTCCAAATACCTGTAAAAATGACTCTAGCTTTTTTTTCTGCCTTGACACTACTGTGGTTGGACTTGCTGCTCCTGCCATTTCTGCAGCGCTAGCCCACGATCACCAGGCTGGACCCGAGTAGAGCCCAGATGACCAAAATGCACTTACCTGGCAGGCTACCTCCTAGCCATCCTTGGTGGCAGTGATTCTCCCAACTCCAAGGACCTGAAGAAGATCTTGGACAGTATGGATGTCGAGGCCGATGACAAACAACTGAAGAAGGTCATCAGTGAACTAAATGGCAAGAACATAGAAGATGTGATTGCCCAGGGGAGCAGAAAGTAGCCTCTATGCCTGCCAGTGGTGCTGTTGCTGTTGCTGCCAGTGCTGGCTCTGCTGCTGCAGAGGAGAAGAAGGAAGAGAAGAAAGAGAAGTCTGAGGAGTCTGATGACAAATGGGTTTTGGTCTCTTTGACTGATCCAAGAGCAAATAAACATTTTATTAAAAAAAAAAACTCCAAACAAATTCTAGAGCAGCAGAGCCCACAAAAAGACAGAGTGAAACAAATTTTCAGCCCAAGACAACCTAGATGGTTGGTAGGAAAGGTACGTTGCTCTGGGCTGGGAGAGGAGCACAGTTCAGCATGGGTTGCATAGGCAAAGACCAGGCCTCAGCAAATCTGGAGTAGGCCTCAGGGGATTGAATGAAGGGGAGCTTTGGTGGTTCCAAGATGTCTCAACCCACAAATGCCAAAGAAAATTTAGAAGGTCAGTGGGAAAGGTCTGTTAGACCTGGGTGATAGAGGTGCACTAAGCAGTCTTGGCCCTAGCACAGCCCCAGGGAGGCAGCCAAAGCAGCAGCACTTGCTTCTGGGGCTCTTGACCCACAGATGGTGGGGGGATCAAGTGGCTGATCAGAGGGGTACTGCAGGGATCTCTTTGCTGGTGCTGATGCATGATTTTCTTGCCTTGCCTGCACTTGAATCTAGACCAGCCCTGGGTGGCAGTGCTAGGGCAAGGAGGAATGCTGGTGTGGTGGAGCTTGTGATGGTAGAGAGGGAATCCAGCTCACAGTTCTAAGGCAGAAAAAATATTGCTTGTGGTCACTCATAGACCAGAACACAGGACTGGAAAGGAATAAACACCTCTCCTTTGATCATAACACCTTGGAAGAACTGAAAATTTTCAGATCCCTAGAAGTATCTCTGAAAACAGATACACAAAACTCCTGAAGCATGGGACAGTACATCCACATGGAAGCAGAACCCTACCCTAGCAAAGAGTTTAAAAGTTAAGTAATTGTCTGCGAACATGAGCAAAAAGAGGTAAAACAAACCCCTCAGAATATAGAATCTTACTTTCATAACAAGATCAAAATGTACAACCAGCAGACAACAAAGTTCCAACATCCAAAACCTCCAAGAAAAATATGACTTGGTCTCAGGCCATGGAAGAGCTCAAAAAGGATTTTGAAAAGCAAATAAGAGAAGTAGAGGAAAAATTGGGAAGAGAAAGGAGAGTGACATAAGAAAATCATGAAAAATGAGTCAACAGCTTGCTAGAGGAGACCCAAAAAATACTGAAGAAAATATACCTTAACACCTTAAAAATAGACTACCTCAAATGGTAAAAGAGGTCCAAGAAGCCAATAAGGAGAAGAATGCCCTAAAAAGCAAAATTGGCCAAGTGGAGAAAGAGGTCCAAAAGCTCACTGAAAAAAATACTTCCTTAAAAATTAAAATGGAGTGAATGGAAGCTAATAACTCTACAAAAAATCAGGAAATTATAAAACAAACCAAAGGAATGAAAAAAATAGAAGACTGTGAAATAACTCATCAGAAAAACAACTAACCTGGAAAATAGGAAAAGGAGAAATCACTAAAAATTATTAGACTACCTAAAAACTATGATCAAAATAAAGAGCCTAGACATCATCTTTTGAGAAATTATCAAGAAAAACTGCCTTGATATTCTAAAACCAGAAAGTAAAATAGAAATGGAAAGAATCCACTGATCACCTCCTGAAAGAGATCCCTAAAGGAAAACTCCTAAGAATATTATAACTAAATTCCAAAGTTTCCAATTCAAGGAGAAAATATTGCAAACAGCCAGAAATAAACAATTCAAGTATTGTAGAAACAATCAGTATAACACAAGATTTAGCAGCTTCTACATTAAAGGACTGGAGGGCTTGGGATATGATATTCCAGAGGTCAAAGGTGCTAGGACTAAAACCAATAATCACCTTCTCAGCAAAACTGAGTGTAATTCTTCAGGGGGAAAATGGAAATCCAATGAAATACAGGACTTTAAAGCATTCTTTTTTTTAATTCTATTTTTTAATTTTTAGTTTTCAACATTTACTTCCAGAAGATTTTGAGTTCCAAATTTTCACCCCATCTTGCTCCTCCCCCCACCCCAAGGTGGCATGCATTCTGAATACCCCTTCGCCTAGTCTGCTTTCCCTGCTATCTCTCCCCTGCTTCCCCTTCTATTTTCCTGTAGGGCAGGATAGATTTCTGTACCCCATTTCCTGTATTTCTTATTTCCCAGTTGCATGTGAAAACATTTTTTTAAACATGTGTTTTTAAAACTTTGGGTTCCAAATTTTCTCCCTTCCTCCCTCCCCACCCACACTCATTGAAAAGGCAAGCTATACATGTGCAGTTATGCAAAACACTTCCATAGTAGACATGCTGTGAAAAACTAACACTATTTCTCTTAATCCTATCCTGCCCCTCCCCCCATTTATTCCATTCTTTCTTTTGACCCTGTCCCTCCTCAGGAGTATTTGCTTCTGATTACTCCCTTTCCCAATCTGTCCTCCTCTCTATCACATCTCTACTCTCTTGTCCCTTTCCCCTCCTATTTTCCTGTAGGGTAAGACAGATTTCTACACCCAATTGAATGTGTATGTTATTCCCTCCTTAACTCAAATTCCATGAGAATAAGATTCACTCATTCCCTCTCACCTTCCCCTGTTTCCCCTACACTGTAAGAGTCCTTTCTCTTCTGTTTTTTTTTGTGAGATAATTTACCCCATTCTACCTTTCCCTTTCTCCTTCTCCTAGCATAATCCTCTCTCACTTCTTAATTTTATTCTCCAGATATGACCCCTTCAACTTCAACTCACCCTGTGCCCTCATCTATCTATCTATCTATCTATCTATCTATCTATCTATCTATCTATC
>NW_020949613.1:14776006-14782827 GCF_900497805.2 Vombatus ursinus | reverse complement strand
ATCTATCTATCTATCTATCTATCTATCTATCTATCTATCTATCTATCTATCTATCTATCTATCTATCTATCTACCTATCTATCTGTATATATATATATATATATACATATATATATATAATTTTTTTCCCTCCAACTACCCTAACACTGACAAAGGTCTGGTGAGTTACAAATGTCATCTTTCCATGCAGGAATGTAAACAGTTCAACCTTAGTAAGTCTCTTATGATTTCTCTTTCTTGTTTACCTCTTCATGTTCCACTTGAGTCTTTTATTGGAAAGTCAAATTTTCTATTCAGCTCTGGTCTTTTCATCAAGAATGCTTGATTGTGTTCTATTGCACTGAATGACTATTTTTTCCCCTGAAGAATTATACCCAGTTTTGCTGGGAAGGTGATTCTTGGTTGTAATCCTATCTCCTTTGCCCTCCAGAATATTATATTCCATGCCCTGCAGTCCCTTAATGTTGAAGCCGCTAAATCTTGTGTTATCCTGATTGTGTTTCCATAATACTTGAATTGTATCTTTCTGGCTGCTTGTATTATTTTCTCCTTGACCTGGGAACTCTGGAATCTGGCTACAATATTCCTAGGAGTTTTCCTTTGGAGATCTCTTTCAGGAGGAGATTGGTGCATTCTTTCCATTTCTATATTGCCCTCTGGTTCTAAAATATCAGGGCAGTTTTCCTTGATCATTTCTTGAAAGATGATGTCTAGGCTCTTTTTTGATCATGGATTTCTGATAGTCCAATAATTTTTAGATTCTCTCTCCTGGATCTATTTTCCAGGTCAGTTGTTTTTCCAATGACATATTTCTCATTGTTTTCTAATTTTTTATTCTTTTGGATTTGTTTTACAGTGTCTTGATTTCTCATAAAGTCACTAGCTTCCAATTGCTCTATTCTAATTTTTAAGGAAGTATTTTCTTCAGTAATCTTTTGGACTTCCTTTTCCATTTGGCCAGTTTTGCTCCTTAGGGCATTCTTCTCTTCATTGGCTTTTTGGACCTCTTTTGCCATTTGGGTTAGGGTATTTTTTAAGGTGTTATTTTCTTCAGTATTTTTTTGGGGTCTCCTTTAGGAAGCTGTTAACTTGTTTTTCATGATTTTCTTGCATCACTCTCATTTCTCTTCCCAATTTTTCCTCTACTTCTCTTGCTTGCTTCTCAAAATCCCTTTTGAGCTCTTCCAAGGCCTGGGAGTGATTCATATTTTTCTGGGAAGTTTTGGATGTAGGAGCTTTGACTTTGCTGTCTTCTTCTGGTTGTATGTTTTGATCTTCTTTGTCACCAAAGTAAGACAATATAGTCTGACTCTTTTTGTGTGGTTGCTCATCATCCCAACCTATTACTTGAGTTTTAAACTCTTTGTTAAAGTAAGAGTCTGTTTCCAATGTAGAGAATGTACTATCCCAATGTACTATTGGGGGTTTGTACAGCTGTTTTCAGAGATACTTCTAGGGACCTGAAAAGTGTCAGTTCTTCCAAGGTGCTATGATAAAGGGTAAGGTGTTTCCTCTCCACCTCCACAACAAGGTCCACCACTCCAGTGCTCCTCCTCGCCCCAGGACCACCCCTCAGAACTGTAACCCAGATTGAAGCACTGGCAAAGCAAGAGATTCCTGCCTCAGCACTGGCAAAGAGATCCTTGCAATCCCGCTTTGATCAGCCACTCAATTTCCCCTCAGTCTGTGGGCTGGAATCTCAGGAGGCAGCCACTGCTCCAGAGGCCACACTCGGGACTTGAGGCTGAGACCTAGCTTCTTTTCTCACCACAGTCACAGACTTTTCCCACTGACCTTCTAAGTTGTCTTTGGTGTTCATGGGTTGAGAACTCTGGAAACTGCCATAGCTGCCCGCAGTTCAGTCCTCTGAGGCCTGCTCCAGGGTCGCTGTGGCTTGTGTGCTCACACTGCACTGCACTCCTCTCCCAGTCCGGTGTGATATACCTTTCCAATCAACCATCCAGGCTGTCTTGGCCTGGAAATTTGTTTTACTCTGTTTTTTTTTGTGGGTTCTGCTGCTTTAGAATTTGTTTAGAGCCATTTTTATAGGTATATGGAGGGGTTTGGGGGAGAGCTCTAGCAAGTCACTGCTTTCCCTCCGACATCTTGGCCTCAAGCATTCTTGGTGAAAATACCAGAGCTGAATAGAAAAGCTGCCTTTCAAATACAAGACTCAAGATAACCATGTAAAAGTAAATAGGAAAGAGATATCGTAAAGGACTTATTAAAGTTAAACTGTTTACATTCCTACATGGAAAGATGATACTTGTAACTCATGATACCTTTCTCAGTACTCTGGTTTTTGGAGGGAAGAGATATATAGACAGAGGGCACAGGGTAAATTGAAAATGAAGGGATGATATCTAAAAAAATAAAATTAAGTTGTGAGAGAGGATTATACCGTGAGATGGAGAAAGGGAGAGGTTGAATGTTGTAAATTATCTCACATTAAAGAGGGAAGAAAAAGCTTTTACATTGGAGGGGAAGAGGAAGGAAGTTAGAAGGAATGAGTGAACCTTACTTTCATTGGATTTGGTTTAAGGAGGGAATAACATACACACTCAATTGGATATGGAAATCTATCTTACTCTACAGGAAAATGGAGGGAAGGGAATAAGAAAAAGGGGGAATGATAGAAGGGAGGGCATATTGGGGAAGGGGGTAATCAGAAGCAAACATGTTTGAGGAAGGACAGGGTCAAAAGAGAGAATAGATAAAAAGGGAGTTGGATAGGATACAGGGAAATATAATTAATCTTTCACAACAAGACTATTATGGAAGTGTTTTGCATGCCTATACATATATAACCTCTACCTTGTTGCTTGCCTTTTCAATGAGAATGGGTTAGGAGGAAGGAAGGGGGGAGAGATGAAGAGAAAATTTGGAACTCAAATCTTGTGGAAGTGAATGTTGAAAACTAAAAATAAATAAATTAATAACAAAAAACACAATAGAATAGAGTTGAGGAAATATTATTTTAAAAAATAGAATTAATGGGGCAGCTAGGTGGAACAGTGGGTAGAGCACCAGTCCTGAAGTTTTTTAGTACCTGAGTTCATATCCGGCCTCAGACACATAACACTAGCTGTGTGACCCTGGGCAAGTCACTTCACCCCATTGCCTAACCAAAAAAAAAATAGAATTAACAGTTTGGTAAAAAGGTGCAAAAATAAGAAAATAAAATGAAAAGAAAGAATAAAATAACATCTTAAAAAACAAAATTGACCAAATGTTAAGGACCCATATGTACAAACATATTTGTAGCAGTTCTTTTTGTGGTAGCCAAGAATTGTAAATTCAGGGGATACCCATCAAAAGGACCATGACTGAGCAAGTTGTGGTGTATGGATGTAATGAGATTCTATTGTGCTATAACTGATGAGCATGTGGATTTCAGAAAAACCTGGAAAGACGTACATGAACTGATGCTGAGTGAAGTGAACAGAACTAGAGAACATTGTCCACAGCAACAGCAACATTGTGTGAAGATTAACTGTGATAGTCTTAGTTATTCTCAGCAATACAATAATCTAAGACACCCCCAAAAGACTCATAATGGAAAATACTTTCCACAATCACAGAAAGATTGAAGTCTAAATGCAAATCAAAACATACTATTTTCTCTCTCTTCTTATCTTTCTTGTGGTTTTCCTCTTTTGGTCTGATCCTTCTTTCACAACATGACTAATGTGGAAATATGTTTAATATGATTGTATGTGTATAGCCTATATCAGACTTAATGCTATCTTAGTGAGTGGTGGAAGGGGTAAAAATTTGGAACCCCAAAACTAAAAAGAATAAAAAAAAGTTTGCATAATATGTATACATATCCCACTCCCAAAATATGTGTACATATGTGTATGTATATATGTACATACATATATGTATATGTATGTATTCATGTATACTTACACAAGCATATACATTAGAGGTTTGTAAATAGTATAGTTACTATGTGTGTACACATATACATAGTCTATACACATATGTCTTTATTGTATGTATATGCATATAAACACATATATAGGCATATGTGTGCATGTCTGTGTCTGTATATATATGCATACACATATATACATACATGCATTTATATGTGTGTTTACATTCATACATGTGTATTATATATGTGGATATATATTTATGGTTCTAGTACTATATTATGTCTAAAAAGGTGGTATGTAAGTAAAATTAAATATCATTATGCTATGTTACAAATATGAATGCAGAAAAAATGAGAAGAGCTTTATGAATATCTTTAAAGTTAAATGAATAGAATCAGAAAAATAAAAACTTTATACACATTTGCAAATTAAATGGAATGAACAATAAAATAAAATTAATTATGTTTATCATTAGAAATTAAAAAAGAATGTACTTCCTCTATTTGCTTGAAAATTAGAGAACTATGGAGATGACATGTTTTTGGTCCACAAATTAGCTGGTTTTACCTAACTTCCTATTTTTTTTGTTAAAAGGGAAGTTACATAGGGATGGGGAAAGGTTGGTGCAAATAGAAAGTAAATCTGGCAATGGTTCTAAAAACAAAATTCATCAGTATTTTTCTTGAGTCCTATTCCTATGTTCTATTATTATATGAAGGTGACCACTCTTTTTTTCCCCATCTTTTGTCATGTGTACCTGGTTTTAACTTTCTACCAAGTACTTTTAAAGTATCTATTTCTTCAACCCTAACCCCTTTCTCCAGCTTTTCAGGTCCATTTTGAAGATAGGCATTTTTTTGTGTGTGTGTTTAATTTGTATTCCCAGTGATTAGCACAGTCCCTGACAAATAATAAGCACTCAGTGAATGCGTATTTTTTTCCTTCTTTCTTTCTTGCTTTGCTTCCTTTATTCCTGCTTTTCTTTGTTCCTCTCTACTTCCTTTCATTCCTTCCTTGCTTCATTCCTTCCTTCTTTGCTTTCTTTCTTCCTTCCTGTCCCTATTTAAACCTTATTAGTTTCCTAGGATACCTATCCTTTTTTCTTCTGATTTTAAATATTCATAATTATATATTCAGAATTTAGTTAGGGCATGTCCTCACTCTTAGACTAAAGGAGCTAAAGGATTTTACTTTTTCTTCAGAAATAGTGGATCCATTTTCTGTGGAATTTATGAAAAGTATATTGTCACTGCAAATAACACATTTTTTTCTTGTCTGACCTTTGTGACCATTGGAAGAGTTTTTTGTGTAATGTTTAGCATTCTGCCTTATGTTGCCCAACCCTCAGCCCTCTTGGGGATACCTTAATTATCTCTTCCTGTAACTTAGTACATAAATTTATATTAAGAAGTGAAATGCAAATGTATTATTAGTAGAATCTCTATGCTTATATTAGCTTTCATATTTGTATCTATAACTGAAGGTTAATTACTTATAAGTATATCTAAATATATATTATTTTGTGGTGGGATTGCCACTTAAATAATTTCATTTGTATATGTAGTTTAAATTTAGTTGAGATTCATTGCTTTATAGATATCTACTATTTGTAACTCTAATTTATGCCTCCCTTGATTTATAGTTTTGGTTTATTTGTTCAAATTTCAATGTTTGTGTGAACATCTAAATGGAAGATGTGTTTAAAGAAACATATTTGAATGTAAATTGTAACTGAATAGCCCTATTCTAATCATTACCAAGTTTACATGTGTTGTGCTATTTAGTTAAATTTAAAAGTGTTTTTTTTTGCACTATTAAAATGGGGTTCTAAGGGAAACCTCACAGTATGAAGAGCCATTAACATTTAAAGTATATTTTAAAGTGGTACAATTGGCTAAAGACTAGTCTTATCTTCCACAATCTATTAGTGTTTTTAGTTCTGCAATAATCTCAAATAGTCATTTCTTCCTCAAATGGAAATGTGTTATTTAGATTCCCACACTCAACAGAAGTACTTATATTTAGCAATCACATATTTCAATGATTCTTTGTTATTATCTTATCCCAAATAATTCTACAAAAAAGTTACATTTCCAATAGGCAATTAAGATATCAGAATGTGAAGAAAATTATCATGGGAACTTAAAATATTTTTAATGTTATGGAATAGGTTGTACAAATACCAAGCTTTTTATTTTGAACACTATGTACCATTACTTGCTAGGTAGAGTGCTATACCTAGAGTTAGGAAGGCCTGGATTCAAATCTTGCCTCTCAAAGCTCTGTGGTCTTCATCAAATCAAAACTTCTGTGAACCTGTTTCCTCCTCTGAAAAATGGAGGATAATGCTGTCAACACCTACATCATAGTATTCTTATAAGGATCAAATAATACTATGGATGTGAAATTTTTTTTCAAATCTTAAGACATTACCTACATGTCAAGTATTATTATGTTGTTTTTCATATCTTGTTCTATTGAGTTTACAAACATACTTCTGGCACGTGTTTCTCCCTTGATATTATGTTTTCTTCTTAATATTCTATGATGTCTTACACATAGAAATATTGAATAAGAGTATATATATATATGTATACACACACACACACACACACACACACACACACACATATATATGAATAATTTACCTCCTGGATACACACTGAAAGCATCCTTAGTTCAACACCAGCAGTAAAAAAAATCAAGGATCATATGTACCTCTGCCTGTTCCCAAATTATTTAGATTTCTTCTGTTGGATTGAGTTATTTTGAAAAATTGTTTCCACTCCCCATAGCTTAGAGCTTATAAATATTTGGCACAGTGGTATCCATTATAAATTTGTTCTTATATTCAAATATATTGCTGTTCTATTCAGGTGACAGTGAGCAACTTTTTATTCTGTAATGGTAATTGTTAATGGTTCTTGTCCTTCACTCTGG
>NW_020949613.1:14755166-14773496 GCF_900497805.2 Vombatus ursinus | reverse complement strand
TATCTATCTATCTATCTATCTATCTATCTATCTATCTATCTATCTATACACACACACACACACACACACACACACACACACATATATATATATATATATATATATATATATATATATAATTTTTTCCCTCCAACTACCCTAATACTGACAAAGGTTTCATGAGTTACAAATGTCATCTTTACATGTAGGAATGTAAACAGTTCAACCTTAATAAGTCTCTTATGATTTCTCTTTCCTGTTTACCTCTTCATGTTCCACATAAGTCTTGTATTTGAAAGTCAAATTTCCTATTCAGCTCTGGTCTTTTCATCAAGAATGCTTCAATGTCTTCTATTTCACTGAATGGCAATTTTTTACCCTGAAGGATTATACTCAGTTTTGCTGAGTAGATGATTCTTGGTTGCAATCCTATCTTCTTTGCCCTCCAGAATATTACATTCCATGCCCTGCAGTCCCTTAATGTAGAAGCTGCTAAATCTTGTGTCATCCTAATTGTGTTTCCACAATATTTGAATTGTTTCTTTCTGGCTGCTTGTAATATTTTCTCCTTGACCTGAGAAATCTGGAATTTGGCTACAATATTCCTAGGAGTTTTCCTTTGGGGATCTCTTTCAGGAGGAGATTGGTGGATTCTTTCAATTTCTATTTTGCCCTCTGATTCTAAAATATCAGGGCAGTCTTCCTGGATAACTTCTTGAAAGATGATGTCTAGGCTCTTTTTTTGATCATGGCTTTCAGATAGTCCAATAATTTTTAAATTCTCTCTCTTGGATCTATTTTCCAGGTCAGATGTTTTTCCAATGAGATATTTCACATTGTTTTCTAATTTTTTATTCTTTTGGATTTGTTTTACAGTGTCTTGATTTCTCATAAAGTCACTAGCTTCCAATTGCTCTATTCTAATTTTTAAGGAAGTATTTTCTTCAGTAATCTTTTGGACTTCCTTTTCCATTTGACCAATTTTGCTTTTTAGGTCATTCTTCTCCTCATTACCTTTTTGGGTCCCTTTTGCCATTTGGGTTAGGCTTTTTTTTTTTAATTGTTATTTTCTTCAGTATTTTTTGGTTCTCCTTTAGCAAGCTGTTGACTTGTTTTTCATGATTTTCTTGCATCACTCTCATTTCTCTTCTCAGTTTTTCCTCTACTTCTCTCATTTGCTTCTCAAGATCCCTTTTGAGCTCTTACACGGCCTGAGACTGATTCATATTTTTCTTGGAGGCTTTGGATGTAAGAGCTTTGACTTTGTTGTCTTCCTCTGGTTGTATGTTTTGATCTTCTTTGTCACCAAAGTAAGATAATATAGTCTGACCCTTTTTGCTCTGCTTACTCATGATCCTGGCCAATTACTTGAGTTCTAAACTCTTTGTTAAAAAAGTCTGCTTCCAATGTGGAGAATGTATTGTCCCAAGCTTCAGAGCTTTGTACAGCTATTTTCAGAGCTACTTCTAGGGACCTGTAAATTTTCATTTCTTCCAAGGTGGCATGATAAGTGGCGAGGTGTTTCCTTTCCAAAGCCACAAGAAGCTCCACCATGCCAGTGCTCCTCCTTACCCCAGTAACCTCCCTCAGAACTGTGACCTAGATCCAAGCATGGGCAGAGAAAGAGATTCCTGCCTCAGCACTGGCAAAGAGATCCCTGCAATCTGCCTCTGATCAGCCACTTGATTCCCCCTCAGTCTGTGGGCCAGAAGCTCAGGAGACAGCTGCTTCCCCAGAGGCAGCACTCAGGACTTGTGGCTGAGACCTAGCTTCTTCTCTCACCACAGTCACAGACTTTTCTCACTGACCTTCTAAGTTGTCTTAGGAGTTCATGGGTTGAGAAGTCTGGAAACTCCCACAGCTGCCTGCTATTCAGTCCTCTGAGGCCTGCTCCAGGGTTGCTGAGGCCTGTGCACCCACACCGCACTGCACTCCTCTCCCAACCTGGTGCAATATGCCTTTCCAATCAACCTTCTAGGTTGTCTTGGCCTGGAAATTTGCTTCACTCTGTCTTTTTGTGAGTTCTGCTGCTTTAGAATTTGTTTAGAGCCATTTTTTACAGGTATTTTGAGGGGTTTGGGGGAGAACTCAAGGAAGTCACTGCTTTCATTGCACCATCTTGGCTCCACCCCACCTAACATCATTGTTAAAAATAAAAACAATTTTGAAGACTATCATAACTTGATAAAGAAATTAATTGAACTAGGAAAACACTGTATACAATAATATCAATATTGTAATGACAAAAAAAACTTTTAAAACTAAGAGCTATTATCAATACAATGACCATGTATAATTATAGACACTATCCGTCATAGATTGCAGGTATTCTGTAAATGTGTATAATATAAAAAGAACACGAATCAGAAAATCTTTTTAGAAAGTTGCAGTAGTATAATTCAATGGCCTGTAATTATTATCCTTACTATTACCCAATGAAACAAATCCTGATTGTTCCAAAGTAATTTTAACATATTTTGACCTAAAAATAATGTGCTCTGAGGAAGCTTATTAATCTCCTTCCTTCTTTCCTAGAAGGAATTGTTAATCTTTCTATAGTTGTACTCAGGTGAGGGACCTGTGATTTGTTAATATTGTAAAGGATTTGCTAGCTTGATTTCCAGATCTGTTTTGTTCAATTTTATGTTGTTAAGAGTGTTTGTTATGGTTGATATATCATTAACCATTTAATTTGTTAATTGCTTTAGTCACATTTTAACCATTCAATTTTGAAATCAAGATGCCAGTAAGTCTCTTAATATACTCTGTTTTAGCATTCTACTCGGTAATTTATAATTGATCTGTCTTGCCTGGAGGAAAAGCATTTGGCTGTTGGCTAAATTTGATCTACACATTCAAGATCTAAGATTTCATTTTCAAAATTTCATCATCATCATCATCTTCAGAGTAACCATCAAAATCATCATCACTCAAATGTTATTCTCATTTTGGATGGATTTTAGAATACAAGTCATTCCCTGATTGATAAGTGGTCCAAGGATATGACCAGGCAATTTTCAGAGGAAGAAATTGAAGATATCTATAGTCATATGGAAAGAAATTCTCTGAATCACTATTGATTAGAGAAATTCAAATTAAAAGAACTCTGAGGTTCCAGCTCACACTTATCTGGTTGGCTAATATGATAAGGGGAAATTATAAATGTTGAAGAGGATGTGGGAAAATTGGAATATTAATACATTGTTGGTGGAGTTGTGAACTGATCCAACCATTATGGAGAGCAATTTTGAATAAGGGCCAAAGGACAATTAAATTGTGCATTCCTTGTGGTCTTGCAATATCACTGCTAGGTCTATATCCCAAAGAGATCATAAAAAAGGCAAAAGAATCCACATGTACAAAAATATTTTAGCAGTTCTTTTTGTTATGGCCAAATAGGGAAACTGAAGGCCTGCCCATAAATTTGGAAAAGGCTGAACAAATTGTTATAAATGAGTGTAGTGGAATACTATTGCACTATAAGAAATGATGAGTATGTGAATTTCAGAAAAAAAAATAAAGTTGAAAAACTTACATGAACTGATGCTAAGTGAAGTGAGCAGAACCAGTAGAACATTGTACACAGTAACAGCAACATTGTGCAACAATCAACTTTGATAAACTTAACTCTTCTCAGCAATAATATTATCCAATACAGTTCCTGAATACTCATGATGGATAATGCTATCCACATCCAGAGAAAGAACTATCAGTCTGAATGCAGATAGAAACATACTGTTTTCTCTTTTGTTGTTGCTGTTGTTTTTTTTTCTCATGGTTTTTGCCTTTTGCTCTGACTTGTCTCTCACAACATGACTAATGTGAAAATCTGTTTAATATAATTGTACATGTAGAATTCATATCTGATTTTTTTTGCCAATATGGGAGGGGGCAGGAGGAAGGGGAGGAGAAAAAATTGGAACTCAAAATCCTATAAAAGGGAAGTTTGAAAACAAACAAATAAATAAGTAAATAAATAAGGACTCAAAACACATTCTAGATTGGCAGAACCCACAAAAGAAAATAATGAAAAACATTTCCTCCCCATGAACACTTAGAGGCTTTTTAGGAAAATTTGTTATACCTAGTGAGAATGGAGTACAATTCAATGCAGTCCATGCCAGCATGGACTGGACCTCAATGAAGTAGGTGCAATTGCCAGAATTTTTGGTCCACAGATGGTAAGGGAGTTCAAATAAGTGATCAGAAAGAGATTTCAGGGGTCCTTTTGCTGGCATAGGGGAGGGGTGATGGACTTTGTTGCATTGCCCATACTTGAACCAAGGCAAAGAGGATGACTAGAACACCAGAACTTGCAGCTTTGGGGGAATACAGACCCTTGTCATAGTTCCAGAGTGGAAAAGAGTGCTTATGGTAGCTCACAGATGAGTGCACAATGGAAGAGAGAAGTAAACACTCCTCTACCTAGATCATACCACTGTAGAAGAACCAAAGACTTACAAGACCCCAGAATTACCTCTGAAAACAGCTGCAGAAAAAACCTGAAGCTTGGGACAGTGTCTCCTCCACTCTGGAAACAGAGTCCCACTATAACATAGACTTAAATGCCAAGAAATAGGCTGGAAAATGAGCAAATAATAGAAAAAGGTTCCTGGCTATAGAAAGTTCCTATGGTGACAGGGAAGATCAAAACAGACTCAAAAGAAGACAACAAGTCCTATATCCAAAGCTTCAAAATAAAATGTGAATTGGCCCCAGGTCATGGAAAAGCTCAAAAATAATTTTAAAAATCAAGTAAGAGGGATAGAGGAAAACTTGGGAAGAGAAATGAGAGTGATGAAAGAGTCAACAGCTTGAAAAACGAAGCACAAAAAATACTGAAGAAAACAACACCTTAAAAAACAGAATAGGTGAAATAGTAAAAAAGAGATACAAAAATCCAATGAAGAGCAGAATGCCTTGAAAGTAAGCATGCTGATATCCTTTTCCAAATTATTTAAGACTGATGTTTCTTTTCCATCAATTCTATTATTAGACAGTACTTGTAAAGCTTGCCTGGTATAGATGTTCAATGCCTTCAAGTGTTTGTTTTATTTTTTTGAGCTAAAGTAAAACATCAATTTATGCATTTATTTCACCTAATCTGATTTTAGGAATTGAATAATATCTTATGATTTCATGATGTTGATCTACCAGGATATTGTTGCCAAAAATTAGTATGAATTACTTGCCTATAATTAGTCAAATATATTTGGGGTTTTGTTATGATGTATTTGTGCACAATGAAAGCTTTTATATCATTAGTATTGGCTTATTGGTATTTATAACTTGTTATTTTATATCTTGCCTTCTTGTGGTAAAAAATAAAAGAAAAATAGCATAAGTTGCTTTACTGTTTTCTGTGTCAGGATGATAATCACAATTTTGATAAGGATCAGCCTGCTAGTCTATGCAAATTATTTCTTTTTTTATTAATTAATTCATTTATTTTTAGTTTTCAAAATTCACTCCAGAAGATTTTGAGTTCCAAATTTTCTCGCCATCTCACCCCTCTCCCAACCCCAAGACAGCGTGCATTATGAATACCCTTCCCCCCAATCTGCCCTCTGTTCTATCTCCCCTTCCTCTTCTCTTATCCCCTTCCTCTTCTATTTTCCTGTAGCCAGGATAGATTTCTATACCTCATTGCCTGTATATCATATTTTGCAGTTGCGTGTGAAAACATTTTTTTTAACATTTGTTTTGAAAACTTTGGTCTCCAAATTTTCTTCCTTCCTCCCTACCCACTTACCCTCATTGAGAAAACAAACAACTCGATACAGATTATAATTGGGTAGTCATGCAAAACACTTCTGTAGTAGTCATGCTATGGAAAACTAACTGTTGTGTAGATCAAATGCAATAATATTTGTAAAGCACTTAGCAGAAGTTCCTGGCACATACTAAGAACTCTATAAACATTAGCTGCTGTTGTTGTAACTGTGGTTATGATTATTGCTGTTGTTTTTATTGGTGATTTCAGAAAGAAAATCAACTTTCATTTTCCTATAAGGACATCTCCTAAAACAAAACAAAATATTGAAACTAAGCCACTCTTAATAGTTTACTTGTTAAGTATAAAATTTTATACCTACACACAAATTTATCCATATATGTGTATATATGCATGTATATACATATATGTATATACATACATGCATTTATAAAATTATAGCAAAATAGACTTAAATATCAATTATTTAAATAAATATATTTGAACAGTACATTCTTATAACATACATGTACATATACACATACAATGCTAACATTTGATAGTTTAAAAATATACAGCTAAAAAGGAATTATTTCTTCCTTTCAAGGTTTAGTTTGGGGAGAAGTCTTTGCAGGGAATTGAAATTTATATTTATTTCTTCCTGAAAATAAAAGTTGTTTCCAACCAAAATAATCAGAATTTTAAAACTTTAATAGGAAGTATGAATATTCATTATTATACCATTATGAGAAATAACAGTTGAATAGCTTAAGTCTGAATTGATCCTTATAGAAGGTTGATATGTCTGGAAGAGAGGTTCCAGTGTGTTTGGAAGATCTCCTCTGGAGAATTTCTTGGTACAAATGGGCAAAGATTGTGCCAAGTGAGAAAACATATCTGAGTTGTTATTGGTACTGTTGGAGATCTTCATACCAATTTGATTGCACTATATATAGTGGTTAAAATGCACAACTTTGAGTCAAGAAAGCTGGGTTTAAATCTTCTATCAGTTACACACTTACTTAGAAAGTGTGGTTAAGTTGAACCACTAAAGAATTTCAGGATTTTTTTTCAACTATAAAATGAAGATAATGATATTGTACTACCTTGCTAATAGGGTCTTTTTAAGGATAACACCTTAGAAATAAGAAGTTATGGATTTGTAATGTCAGTCATTGCAATGATGTGATGTCTCTTTAATGAAGTGATTTATAACCTACCTAAGTTTGCTTATACCCTTTGTCCCAGCAATGTCACTAGTAAGAATATATTAAAAAGAAATGAAAATCAGGAAATAAGGTTCTACAAAGGCACAAATATACATAGCAGAAAACTTTTTTTCAAAAGTCAAAAACTAATTCTTTGATTTGCACCCAGAGTTCATCAGATCTTTCTCTGATGGTAAATAGCATTTTTGCATCATGAATCCTTCAAAATTGTCTTGGATCATTGTATCAATCAGAGTAACTAATTCTTTCACAGTTGATCTTCATTTCAATATTGTTATTATTGTGTACAATGATGTCCTAGTTCTGCTCACTTCACTCTTTCAGTTCATATTAGTCTTCCCAGTTTTTTTTCCTGAAACCATACAGCTAGTTTATAGTAAAATTTAGTTTATAATATAAATTTATATAATAAAAATTATAATAAAATAATTTATAATAAATTATTTTATAATAAAATTTATTATAAAAATTTTATTTTATTTTATAACAAAAATTTATAATATAATATATATTATAATAAAAAGTAGTATTCCAAGGGACAGACCCAAGATGGCAGAGTGAAAGCAGGGACTAGCCTGAGCTCTCTCCCAAATCTCATCAAATACCTCTAAAAAGTGACTATGAACAAATTCTAGACTGGCAGAACCCACAAAGAGACAGAGTGAGGCAGATCTTAAGCCCTTGATCACTTGGAAGATCAGCAGGAAAGGTCTGTTGCACAGGCCTGAGAGAGGATCATCCAGCATGCACAGACCCAGACCAACAAAAGCTGTGCCAGGCCTCAGGGTACTGAATTACCAGCAGCATTGGTGGTTTCTAGGCTTCTCAGTCCACAGACACCACAGAAAATGTAGAAAGTCAGTGGGATGTATCTGTTAGGACTGAGTGAGAGAAGCACAGTCCAGCACAGACAGGGCTGCAGAGTATACCAATACAACCCAGTAAACCAGGAACAGACCTGGGAGTGGCTGAATCAACAGCAATAGAAGAAGCAGTGACAGCAGCTGCTCTTGGAGCTATTAACCCACAGACTGATATTTGAAAGTCATATATTTCTGCTTCCAGGAGCCAAGATGATGGAATAAGCAGTAAGTCATTCTCACCTTGAAAAACCCAGAGCATATTGCCCTAGGAAAAATTCTGCAATCGTAGAGTCAGCAGAAAGACTAGATACAGCAGTCTTTTAGCTTGTGAGGCAAGAGGGATTAATGGGAAAGGTCCCTCTTACTGTGGCTGAAGGAGATCAGAACAGGAAATGAGGCATCCCAGCAAGTCAATGGCAAGCCTCACCTCAGCAAACCAGTAACCAGGTCCTAGCCCCCAGCCCTAAAAGCCTGGAACAGTGCCCTCTGTGTGCCAGAAGCAGAGATCAACTTTAAAAGGCAGAAAAAAGGCAAACAACATGAGCAAGAAGCAACATAGAAAAATACTGGCCATAGAGAACTATCCTGGTGACAGGGAAGATCAAAACACAAATTTAGAAGAGGATAGCATTGTCAATATACCCAACATCTGAAATATCAGAGGGGAATATGAACTGGTCTCAAGCCCAAAAAGCTTTCTTGGAAGAGTTCATGGATTATTTTAAAAGTCAAATAAGGGAGGTAGAAAAACAGTTGAACAATCAATTTAAAATTGCAGTTGACAATTGGAAAAAAAAGTACATTGAAGAAAATGATTACCTAAAAAATAAAATAGACCAAATGGAAAAAGAGGTGCTAATTCTAACTGAAGAAAACAATTAATTAATGATTGAAATTGGGCAATTCGAAGCTAATGACTCTATGAGACATCAAAAATCAGTCAAACAAAATCAAAAGAATGAAAAAAATTGAAGAAAATGTATAATACCTCATTGGAAAAACAACTGACTTGGAAAATAGATCCAGGAGAGATAACTTAAGAATTATTGGTGTACCTGAAAACTATGATGAAAAATGAACTTGGACAGCATCTTTCAGGAGATCATCAAGGAAAATTGCTCTGAGTCCCTAGAACCAGAGGGCAAAATAATCATTGAAAGAACATTGATCACCTCCTGAAAGAGATTCCAAATCAAAAACACCAAGGAATATTGTAGCCAAATTCCAGAATTATCAGGTCGAGGAGAAAATCCTACAAGCAGCCAGAAAGAAACAATTCAAATACTGTGGAACAACAGTCAGGAGTTTTCAGAACCTTGCAGCTTCTACAATAAAAGATCAGAGGGTGTGGAATTCGATAATCCATAAGGCAAAGGGGCTTTGATTATAACCAAGAATCAACTACCCAGCAAAACTGAGCATAATCTTTCAAGGGAGGAGATATACATTCAATGAAATAGGTGACTTCCAGACTTTCCTAATTAAAAGACCAGAGCTCAATGGAAAATTTGATCTTCAAATACAAATCTCAAGAGAGGCATAAAGAGGTAGATAGGGAAGGGGAAAAAGTGTTATTCAATAAGAGTAAACAGTTTACATCCCTACATAAGAAAATGATACTTATAACTCTGGAGAACTGTATATTTATTACAACATTTAGATGGGACATACATAGACAGATGGGATGGATTTGAGTTGACTACTGTGATGATAAAAAAATAATAAAGTAGTGAAAAGGAACTGTAATGAGAGAAGACAGAAAAGGATAAATTTTATCACAAGAAGAGACAAAAAGAAATATAACTGCAGAGTTTAAGAAGGGAGGGAGATGAGCATTGATTGAACTTTACTCTCATCAGATTTGGCAAAAGGAGAAATAACATATTAAGGTATAGAAAGCTAACTTGTCCTATATGCAGTAGGAGAAGAAAGGGGAAAGAAAAGGGAAGAAGGGATAGAAATGAGGGAAGAAGTAGTAAGGGAAAAGGTAAAGAAAAAGGAGGAGGCAAGTAAAAGGGAGGACAGACAGAGGGAGGCAGTGGTCAAAAGCAAAATTCTAGTGAGGAAGGAAAGGGAGAAAAGGAGAAAGAAAAGGATAAATGGGGGAGGGCAGAATAGGATGGAGAGAAAGATAGAGATAGTAAACATGACTGTGAATGTGAGTGGGATGAAATCTCCCATAAAACTGAAGCATATAGCAGAATGGATTAAAAACCATAATCCTACAATATATTGCTCACAAAAAACATATCTGAAACAGAGGAATACACTCAAGGTGAAGTTAAAAGCTTTGAGTAGAATAGATTATGCTTCAGCTAAAGTAAAAAACAAAAAATAAGGGTAGATAAAGCAAAAGCAAAAATAGATCTTACTAAAAGAGATAAGGAAGGAAACCACGTCAAGCTAAAAGGCATCCAATTATAAAGTAATATGATTACCAAACATATATGCACCAAGTAGTATAGCATCCAAATTTCTAGAAGAGAAATTCAGGGAGTTACAGGAAGAAATAGACAGCAAAATTTTACTAGTGAGGGACCTCAACCTCCCCCTCTCTGAATTAGATAAATTTAACCACAAAACAGAAAAGAAAAAAGGTTAAATTTTTGAAAAATTACATATGGTAGACGTCTGGAGAAAATTGAATGAGAATAGAAAGGAATATATATTTTTTTCCTCAGGGATACATGGCACCTACAAAAAATTGACCATATATTAGGGCATAAAAACATTGCAATCCAATGCAGAAAATTAGTAATATTAAGTGTATCCTTTCCAGATCATGAGGCAAAAAGAATTATATGTAATAAAAGGTTATGAAAAGATTGACTAAAAATTAGTTGGACACTAAATAATTTAATCCTAAAGAATGAATGAGTCAAACAACAAATCATAAAAACAATCAATAACTTCATCCCAGAGAATGATAATAATGAGACAACATACCAAAACTTAGGGGAAGCAGCAAAAGCAGTTCTTAGGGGAAGTTTTATATCTCTAAATGCTTACATGAATAAAATAGAGATAAAAGGAGTTCACTGAATTGGGCATGTAACTAAAAAAAAAACTAGAAAATGAAAAAAAATTAAAAATCTCCAATTAAATACCAAATTAGAAATACTGAATATCAAAGGAAACATTAATTAAATTGAAATTAAGAAAACTACAGAACTAATAAATAAAACTAAGAGGTTTTATGAAAAAAAAACAATAAAATAAACTTTTTTTAACTTAGTTTAAAAAAGAAAGAAAAAAAATTACCAATAACAAAAATGAAAAGGGTGAATACATCACCAATGAAGAGATAATTAAAATGGTAATTAGGAAATATTTTTCCCAACTGTATACTAATAAATTTGACAATTTTAGTGAATTGGATGAACATTAATAAAATATAAATTGCCCAGAATAACAGAATAGGAAGCAAAATACTTAAAAACCCTATCTCAGAAAAATAAATTGAATAAGCCATCAATGAACTCCCTAGGTGGGAAAAAAAAAAACAAACCTCCTGGGCCAGATGGATTTACAAGTGAATTCTACCAAACATTTAAAGAACAATTAATTTGAATACTATATTGATTATTTGAGTAAATAGGAGAGGAAAGAATCCTACCAAATTCTTTTTATGATACAAATAAGGTGCTGATCTCTAAACTAGAAGGAGTCAAAACAGAGAAAGTTATAGACCAATCTCCCTAATGAATATAGACGCAAATATTTTAAATAAAATATTAACAAAAAGATTACAACAACTTCTCATAAGAATAATACACTGTGACTAAGTAGGTTTTATACCAGGAATGCAGTGCCAGTTCAATATTAGGAAAACTATCAGCATAATTGATCACATCAACAACAAAACTAATACAAACCACATGATTATCTCAGTAGACGCAGAAAAAAGCTTTTGACAAAATACAACACCTATTCCTATTAAAAATACTAGAGAGCTTAGGAATGAATGGAGTTTTCCTTAAAATAATAAGTAGCATCTACCTAAAACCTTCAGCAAGCCCTGTATGTAACAAGGATAAGCTAGGATCATTTCCAATAAGATCAGGACTGAAACAAGGATGTCCATTATCACCATTGTTCAATATAGTACTAGAAACATTAACTTTAGCAATAAGAGAAGAAAAGTAAATTGAAAGTATTAGAATAGACAAAGAAGAGACAAAACTATCACTCTTTGCAGATGATATGATGCTATATTTAGAAAATCCTAGAGAATCAAGTGAAAAACTACTTGAAATAATAAACAACTTTAGCAAAGTTACAGGATATAAAATAAACCCACACAAATCATCAGCATTTCAATATATTACTAACAGAGCCCAACAGCAAAAAAAATAGAAAGAGACATCCCATTTAAAGTTACTGTAGACATTATAAAATATTTAGGAGTTTACTTACTGAAACAAACCCAGGAACTATATAAACACAATTACAAAACACTTTTCACACAAAGTAAATCTAAATAATTGGAAAAAACATCAATTGTCCATGGGTTGGCCTAGTTAATATAATAAAATGACAATTCTACCTAAATTAATTTACTTACTCAGTACTATGCCACCAAAATACCAAAAATTATTTTACGGAGCTAGAAAAATAATAACTAGATTCATCTAAAAGAACAAAAAGTCCAGAATATCAAGAGAATTAATGCAAAGAAATTCTAGGGAAGGTGTCCTAGCCATACCAGATCTCAAATTATATTATAAAGCAGCAATCATCAAAACTAGTTGGTACTGACTAAGAAATAGATTGGTGGATCAGTGGAATAGGTTAGGTACACAAGACACAGTATTCAAAGACTACAGCAATATACTGTTTGATAAATCCAAAGACCCTAGCTTCTGTGATAAGAACTCAATATTTAAACAGCTAGGTGGTGGAAGGGATAGAGCACCAGCCCTGAAGTCAGGAGGACATGAGTTCAAATCCAGCCTCAGATCAAACACTTGACACTATCTTTGTGACCCTGGGCAAGTCACTTAACCTCAGTTGCCTAAAAAAAGTAAAAAATAAAAAAATAAAAGAACTCAGTATTTGACAAAAACTGCTGGAAAATAGTGTAGCAGAAACTAGGATTAGAACAACATCTTAAACCACATACTAAAATAAAGTCAAAATGAGTACACAATTTAGACATAAAGGCTGATACTATAAGCAAACTGGCAAAGCAAGTAATTTTTTACCTGTCAGATTTATGGAGAATAGAAAATTTATGACCAAAAAAGAGAGAGAGAACATTATGATGCAAAATGGATAACTTTGATTACATTAAATTGAAAAGTTTTTGCATAAACAAAGCCAATGCAACCAAGATTTGGAGGGAAGTAGAAAGCTGGGAAATAATTTTTTACAATCAGTGTCTCTGATAAGGGCCTCATTTCTAAAATATATAGATTATTAAGTAAAATTTATAAGAATGCAAGTCAATCCCCAATTGATAAATGGTCAAAGGATATGAACAGGCACTTTTCAGATGAAGAAATTAAAACTGTCTATAGTCATATTAAAAAATACTCTAAATCACTATTGATTAGAGAAATACAAATGAAAACAACTCTGATTTACCACATCACACCTATCACATTGATTAACATGACAAAATAGGACAATGATAAATATTGGAAAAGATATGGGAAAATTGGAAGACTAATGCATTGTTGGTGGAGTTGTGAAATGATCCAACCATTTTGGAGAACAATTTGTGTCTATACCCAAAGGACTATAAAAATATGCATACCCTTTGACCCAGAAATGTCACTTCTAGGGCTGTATTCCAAAGAGATCATAAAAATGGGGAAATGACCTACATGTATAAAAATATTTATAGAAGCTCTTTCTGTGGTGCCAAAGAATTGTAAACTGAAGAAATGCCCATCAAATGGCAAATGACTGAACAAAGTGTAGTATGTGCATGTAATGGAATACTGTTTTGCTGTAAGAAATGAGGAGCAGGTGGACTTCAGAAAAACCTGGAAAAGTTTGTATGGACTAATGCTGAGTGAAGTGAACAGAACCAGGTGAACATTGTACATAGTAACCACCATATTGTATGATGACTAAATTGGCAGACTAAGCTCTTCTCAGCAATGTAAGGATTTAAGACATCCCCAAAAGTCTCATGATGGAAAATGTTATCCACAACCAGAGAACTATGGAGTGTGAATACAGTTTGAAGCATACTATTTACTCTTTTTTTTCCTTCTGTTTTGTTTTGTTTCTTCTTTCTTATGGTTCCTCCTATTGGTTATAATTCTTCTTTGCAACATGACTAGTGTGAAAATATGTTTAATAGGAATGTATACATACACCCTATATCAGATTGCATGCCATCTTGGGGAGGGAGGCAGGAAAGGAAGAGGAGAAAGTACAAAACTCAAAAGCTTATGGAAGTGGTTGTTGAAAACTAAAAATAAATTATTTAAAAACAAATTAATATACTGTCACAATTATATGATGAAATTTTTCAGTCATTCCCAGGTTGATGTTCATTCCATCAATTTTTATTTTTTTCTAACACAAAAGAGCTGATATTAAAAAATGCATGGTGTCTGAATGCAATTACTTATTACTATGTCTCAAGAAAAGATGAAAATGAGGAGTATAGAGGAGCATAGAAAAAAACATATAAACTTATGGGAAAGAAAGAAGTCAGACACAATATAAAAGGTACACAACTTTAAAAATATGAATAAAACCGATAGCAAAATCTGTAAGAACTCAGAATAAATGGAATGACTAATCGTGCTTACAGAAAACAGAGATTGAAACATTCTTTACTCTTGGTGGCAAGATAGTATACTATAAGCGAGGTATTTTCCATATGATTTTAAACATCATGTTGTGATATGCTTGTGCTTAACTTTTTGGTCATAAATGAGGACATGATGGAGGTATTGATTGTGGTATAATTTGTTACATATAATTGAATCATTAAACGTGTTTTAATAAAAAAATTCTTGAGGAAGAGAAGGCATAGAATGGTTTTCTTTGAGCATAAGGGTAATAGCTGGACAGGAGGAGGAGCATGAATTAATTATATTCTGTAACATAAACCTCAATGAAATTAAAGTTTTTCTAAGTATTCATTTTTGGCCCACTCTCAGGTGTTCAGAGGAATTCGTATCCTCCTTGAGCAGTGGTCCTCTCTTCCTTGTTTTTCCACTTTTCCACAATATAAATTTAAATATATATATATATATATTCTATTGGTGCCATTTTAAAAATTATCTTTAGCATTTTTGCTTGTTTCAGCTCATTCTGTGCTTCTTCAGCATACCTAAATAATTTTTATGAGGCCACGGCATGTTTTGTCTTAATCTTATTGCTTATTCTTCCTTAAATATTTGATTCACAAGTTTTTAAATCACCATTTCCTTGACTGCCATGCAGTTTTTTGTTTGTTTGTTTGTTTTATACATTTTTCCACTTTGATTTTCCATCAGAAATGTTTCTGGTTATTTTTAGAGTTTCATTCTTAAGACTTGCCTAACCCTCTTGAGCACTTGTCTAGGTAGAACATTAGACCATTGCATCCTATATAATCTTTCTCTAGACTCTGAAATCACTTCACCTAAACTCTCTGGTGTTTATCAGACAATATTGACCTTTCTTCTGATTTTCTATCAAAAATTTTAAAGTGCAATGAATCATCCCTTAAGTTTCTATTTTTTTCAACTTCTAAATAGATTTCTTGCTATTGATTAATATCAAGTCTATAATAGTGGTTTACTCTGTCTTCAACCTTTGGAAGAATGAAATTATCAGGAAAATAAGCCAAGATTGATCAGCTGATCTACTTTAGAGAGATAGTTCTAGCAGATGTCCAAATAATTGAAAGCCCTATCACTGTTACATCATGTGTTAGTGCCAGACATGTGCTTTGTTTCCAGAAATCCTCATTCATTTCCTTTTTCTATCCAGGTGGCCTGGTATTTTACTCCCATCTAGATGTTGTTTCTGTTTATGTCACTGTTGATTACCATCTGAATATTTTCCATGGTTTTCTTCTTCTAATTACAAAACATCCTTACATGACTTTATCTTCTAAATGAACTTTATTTCTTTATTCTTTTGTTTTTTTTTAAAAAAATATATATCCTTCAGGAATCATACTACAATTATTGGTCCCATCCCAAAAAATTCTCAGTGACGCTCATGAGGGCATGTTTACCTTCTGGAATTAGGGCATATATTTTATCTTATTAATATCCATACTTGATGAAGTGACATTGTTGTTGATTGCCTCCTTTTATTTTGTCACCCATGTATTATTGGATCTCTTTATGGTATGTTAACGTCTTCCTGAATTGTTCCTGCTTTTCTGTTATGGTACTGGGAATAAGTATATATAGATATTCCATTTTCTTCTTCCCCCTATATTTTCATTTTAAAGTTTTCTTGATTAGGTTTTCAAGCTATTAGCAAAAATGCTTTCCTCATCCCTTCTGAGGTACATTCTATCTTCTGAGAAGATTTTAAACTTAAATTCAGAATTCATGCCACATTCCTATATTTCATCATTTCACTAAACTGTTTACTTCCTAAACCATCCTATGTCTTTTCAATCCCCTACTTTTATTTGGTGTTAGAGACAAAAATATCAATAATATCCTTAAGGTCTTTGGACTATTGGCATATTTTGGTCAAGAATATATATTTAAGAAATTCTTTGGGGCAGCTAGGTGGTGCAGTGGATAGAGCACTGGCCCTGAAGTCAGGAAGACCTGAGTTCAAATCCAGCCTCAGACCAAACACTTGACACATGCTAGCTGTGTGGCCTTGGACAAGTCACTTAACCCCAATTGCCTCACTAAAAAAAAATTCTTTCTATGTTACTTCTGCCACTGCCATTTACTCTGCCATGAATTACTAGAAGCATAATAGTTATCAACTTTAATGAGCGTTATGGTATTTTCCATCATCTCTTCATTGACCCTTTTCTTGAAAACCTCACTAGACAGTTTACCACTGGGATAAGAGATCATGTCCTAGACAAATCAACCTTTTCATCTCTGTAAAAATCACTCAGAGGCCCTAATAGCCCAATTGGTGATCATATCAACTTGCCCACTATTTCAAGTTAGCCACCTGAAGTGAAGACATGGTTCACCTCTCTCCCTATTCCCTAAGTATCTTTTCCCTAGTCTCCTCAACTGCTATATATTCTCACTGCCCCCTAGTTATGTAATCATGATCAAATTGACATTGCCTTTATTCCAAGAAAAGGTGTTTTAATATTCTTCCCTAGGGCCCCATCACCATCTTTGTTGGGCTTCCTTTCCTTACTGTAATCACTTCTCTTTATTGGTTTTCTTCCTCTTATTAGAATTAACTTCACTTTGTTAGTTGACTTAACTTTTTGTTTTTGCATTTAATACAGTGCTTAGCATACAGCAAGCATTTAATAAATGCTATAATTCATTAATTCATGCTCTACATATATTCCCCAGAAACATGACTGTCTGTAAAATAACTAGTAACTGAAAGACAGAACAAATCTTTGTCAGATAACTTGCCCTTTCCCTCAATCTATTTGAGATGCCTATAATGGCTCATCCTATTTCTCTCTCTCTTTCTTTTTTTCTCATGTCTTTATTCCCTTGTACTTCTAGATCAGAGCATAACAAAGGGAAGTGGAGATTTTTCCATTTCTCCTCCCATCCAAGGAGAAAAAAAAATATTGCTGGAATAAAAAGTCCATGTTAATATAGAAGAGAATATACACACGTGTTAATTATTTCACATGGAGAAATGAGAAACAGAAACCAATTGTATTGATGCATAGCAATATCACATGTCATGATAGACTTACATCAACATCTTATCAGGCATATTAAGATCCCATGTCTGAGTTCCCTCCACTTTCATCAAGGGATATTTCTTCAACAGCTCTCTCCATGTCCAGGTATCCATCCTCAATACCAACTGCTGTCTACAATCTTTTCCAGGACAAAGATAAATGAGTGAATCATATTTATATCACCAAATAAAAATTATTTATAATGAATTATTTCTACATATCTCCTTCCACTGAATTTAATAATGAGGGATTTAGAAATATAATTTATAGCAGGTTAGATTATATTTGAAGTACTCAAATGGATCTGTAATTGCATTAGCGTAGGTATTTGTTCTAAACTGCAGATCACAAACCTCTCTTGCCTAACCATTTTGGGTGACTTATTCATATACTCCCATAAATATTATGTGGGGCATATGCTCAATGTGTTAAGAGTGCTTATTCCCTTTTCTTGATATTAACAGAATGCTAATGGGCCACCAGAATTAATAGTTCTCTCATTCTCACCACATGCCCATCCTATTTTCTTTTGTAATCATGCATTGTCTTAGAGACAACTTACATAACATTTCCTATGTAACTCCTTGTTTAAAACATACAAGCTTATATGTACCTAGATTTATATGCACAGATCTAAGGAGATAGAAATTATAGAGGTATATGGGGGAGAGAGAGAGAGAGAGAAGAGAAGAGAAGAGAAGAGAAGAGAAGAGAAGAGAAGAGAAG
>NW_020949613.1:14675747-14755156 GCF_900497805.2 Vombatus ursinus | reverse complement strand
GAAGAGAAGAGAAGAGAAGAGAAGAGAAGAGAAGAGAAGAGAAGAGAGAAGAGGAGGGGAGGAGAAAAGAGAAGGATAGGGACCTAATTCATGATTTAATTGGTAAAACTAACTTTTAATGAGAACTTTCTGTCCACTAATGAGCTCTGTCAACCAATGCAAAGAACACTAAAAGGTTAAGGATCTTGTCAGAGTCACAAAGGAAAGTAAGTATCTAAACATATATCTTTCTTACTCTATGAGTGGATGTCTACCCATTACCTCACGATGCCTCTATAGAGAAATCAATATATCTATATGGATGTAGATCTATGTTCATCTCTATATACTTACACCCTTACATAGCTATATTTATAATATCCACATCTATATAGTATCTATATAATATACATATTATGAATGAATTCAAAAGTGAGTCATTCAACTTGTTATCATAAGCTGGAGAAAAAGAATTCTCTATCTACCTTAAAACACCATGTAGTTAATATGAATTATTTTAGTTATTAAGGGTATCATATAGGAAGTTCTGTAATGTTTTAAGACTTGGTGTAATAAGTACATCCACAAATGGTAACATTTGGAGAACCTATCTATAGGAAGTTTTTCTTTGGCTTGAATTCTGTGTTGAATATTCCCTATATCAGTGTAAATTACCTTTAACAAGGATTCATCTTCCTATTTTTAGCCTAAATTAATATATTAATTAATATGATTAGATGGTCATAAAATATTGTTATCTTTGACAGTTGTATGAAAGAAAGCATGTTAAAGGAAAATATTTTGTGTGGCACTTTGCTCTAATGAATTTCATGTCATCTAACTACCTATCTTATTGATCTCATTTTTAATTGCATAGTTAATTAGCAAGGCCAATGATACCACCTCTTCTGTACCTACTTCTATTAATGGTTAAATGGTAAAGAGATATTGTATCATAAAATATTAACTGTTAAAGCTTATGCTTTCTCTTCTAATACACTTATCAACATTTTTGATGCATGAAAAAAATTATCATAGTAAAACTTTACATAAATTGGAAAGCAGATATAAAGTTGTAAGCAGTCAGGTGAGCTAGTGGACAGAGTACTAGGACTGGAATCAGGAAAACTCCTCTTCCTCAGTTCAAATCTGGCCTAAGACACTTACCAGCTATGTGATGTTGGTCAAGTCAATTAACACTGTTTACCTCAGTTTCTTCATCTGTAAAGTGAGCTGGAGAAGGCAATGACAAACCACTCCAGAATATTCACAGAGAAAACTCAAAATAAGTTCAGAGTGTCAAACATAACTGAAAAATGACTGAACAATAACGAGAAGTCATAAAGGTTAGTAGATATTGATATACTCTAAGTCACCATTTCAGGTAATAATGTCTCATTCCTCCAAAATACCTTTTGTTATCGTCCCATTCTTCAAATACCATGAGAATAAACTTCTTGATATTACTAATAATGCATCAACATGAAGCAATATGTGTTCAATATAGGTGATATGCTTAATAATATTTGGATGTGGAAAGCAAGATCTATAGTCATTGCTCTCATTTAGTCCAAAAATATAAACTCTTAACTATGACACTTCAAAGTTCAATTGATCTGGGAACATTTAGGAATATTTCTGTGATTGTTGGTTTGAAGATCCCCATCATCATGACCACTATATTACCAAAAATGGAAGAATATGAGATTATCACTAACAAATAATTTCTTACTTGTTAAAATATTACAAATTTTATTTCCTGTGTTTGTTGTTATTTGATGGTCATTTTATGTATCATCTTCCAATTCTTTTTTCAATTAAATTATTTATGATTTATATGTGTGAGGCTGTTATATAATCTGTAGGTCTTTGTCCTTTATCATTCCTCATTTCTGAAACACATTTTCCAATGTATGTTTAACATACTAATCTTGGATTATTTGTATTAATAATAGCTAGATTTATATTGAAAGTATTTTAAATTTTTGAAAGAACTTCATTTGATCTTTACAACTATCCTATGAAAGTGATCCTATTATCATCCCCATCTTACAGATAAGATAATTGAGGCTTAGGGAGGTTAAGTAACATAATCTGGGCCAAACAGCTGCTCTGTAGCAGGATTTAAATTTTTATATTCCTAAATCCAAGGCCAAGATTTTATTCACTTTGACAGCTAACAGCTTATTACAGTCATCAAATATCAATGCATGTTTTCATTTAAATTAAGCTTAGTAGTTTATTTTAAAAATATTACTTTTTACTTTTCTTCTTTATCCTCTTGCAACACATGTTGACACTTAGGCAGAAATCACTTTATTTATTCTCTTTGTGAAAATACTTTCGTAATGTACAATATGGTGTGACCAAATATCCCCAAGTACCAAAGTACCAAACAACAAATGGTGTTACTTATTTCCTCTGGTGACACTATGAAGCCAAGTATGATGACTATTGTATTAATGTTTGACAAAATATCTGTGAGTCTTCCTTATAGGTGAAATTCATTTTGTTTTTCTGGTTTTGTTTATAGTAAAACTCATCAAGATTGCTATAATTTATTTCCCCCAATAGTATGGCCACTTATTGATCATTGGAGAAGAATCTTATAGTTAGACTACCATTAGGAAAAAAAAATAGTGTTACAGGTAGTTTAAACCTGTGATTCTTAGCAACCTCTGCTTTGTTGTCTCCCACTTTGTCAATAATAATACAAACAGAACAGCGTCATACTGGATGGAAAAAAAAAACACTTTTTGTTATTTCTTTTAACAGTTAATGGTTTCATCACCAACTGGCCAGCCTTTTGGTGGTAAATCTCTCTGCACTTAGCTAAACTGACCACAGGGAAACAGAAACATTCTTTTGCCAGGATAGTACTGGAAGATTTTCTACCTTATTAGAATAAGCCAACCTTATGCTCCACTGGCATAGGCTATGAGAACTGAATGACATCTCCATGCCACTGTTAGGCATTAGATTATTACTAGGTAGAATACACAGTCACCTGCCAACATTTTAAACTGAATCCTGGATTACAATTTCATAAGCAGTGGCCAAAAGTATTTTACAAAAAATATCTGAGAGATATCACTACACAGTCTTATACTCAATTAGCAGGTCATAATTAAACATGGAATTTTACATAAAATGGGAAATATCTTTGAAATTATACACTACCTATCAATTAAATTGTGCATGCATATGATAATGGTAATAATGATCATACTAAAAATAATAAAATAAATATCTTATGTATTTTAGGGATAAGTGGAAGAGACATTAGCTCTAATCGCATGGTTGCCTAATAATTTGAAATCCTTCTGGCTTTTTATTTTACCATTTCTCCTCTACAATAGTTAATGAATCTGAAACTACTGGGCAATTTTAGAAGTAGTAAATTGCCCTTTGAAGCCTGGTGCTCTGATGTGGTGGAACTGGTTTCTCATAAATCAGGAATGACATTCAACAAAATAGCACATTTGAAATGGAATCCTCTATGCTAAAAAAAATAACCTGATGCCCAACTGACATTCCTTGCCATCTTTTAAAAGAAATTTGGCAAAACAGTGGTCAGAGGAGACACACTGATCAATTGGCATTAGTTGGGGGGATAGGCTTGTCTGACAGATTTAATAGATTGTAATCACGTCTGTTACATAAAAGTCACAGTTACCTTGGATGCTATATCACTCTTGGTATGACAGTTTCAATGAAAACAGACTTAAATATCTTCCTTTTGTGTTGCTTACTGTATCATTTAGAAGGTCAAGTTAAGGAAGTCAGTTTCTAATTTTAAAACAGATGGGAAATAGCATACAAAGCACATAAAATTCATGATTTTCAGAAAAAAAACAAGACTAAAGTTCCCCTATCACAATCTTGTAATTTGTTTTATACATAATAGTGTACCTTTTACTATAATTTAACTGTGACCCTTTCCCCATCTTTACATAACATTTGACATTTTAAATTTTAATACATTTGCTCAGATGACTGATTCTTAATAATTCACTGTTTAAAGCTACCCTATTTAAAAATCTTCATTTTAGTCTTGAGAATGGAATTATAAAATAGTATGAAGATTTCCTTAAATATGATATGAGATATTTTTAGAAAGGTGTTATATAAAACAAAGGTTCTTTAAATTATTTTTCTTTAAATTATTTATTTATTTAAATTATTTTCTTTAAATTATTTTTATCTGAGTAACTGCAGTCTATTGTGTTAGAAAACAACAATGAGATGTCTTCACATGATGTTTCTGGGCAAGAAGAAGCTTCTATTGCTTCCATATTTTATAAGTATGATATGATAAGAGGAAATTAAAACAATAATTAGGAATTATTTTGCCCAACTATATGTCAACAACTTCAACAATCTTAGTGAAATGTACACATATTGACAAAAATATAAATTGCCCAGATTAACAGAAGAGGAAGTAAAATACTCAAATAGCCCCATCTCAGAAAAAGAAATAGAACAATCCATGGATTAGCTCCCTAGGAAAACATCTCCAGGCCCAGATGGATTTACATGTGAATTCTATCAAACATTTAAAGAACAATTAATTCCAATACTATATAGACTATTTGGGAAAATAGTTGAAGAAGAAGTCTTACCAAATTCTTTTTATGATACAAATATGGTGCTGATACCTAAACTAGGAACAGTCAAAACAAAGAAAAAAAATTATAGACCAATTTCTCTATGAATAAAGGCAAAAAAAAATTAAACAAAATATTAGCAAATAAATTACAACAACTCATCACAAGAATAATATACTATGACTAGGTAGGATTTGTACCAGAAATGCAGGGCTGGTTCAATATTAGGAAAACTATCAGCATAATTGAACATATCAACACCAAAACTAACCAAAATTACATGATCATCTCAATAGATACAGGAGAAGCTTTTGACAAAATACAACACCTGTTCCTATTAAAAACAATAGAAAGCATAGGTATAAATGGAGTCTTCCTTAAAATACTAAATAGCATCTATCCAAAACCTTCAGCAAGCATAATATGTAATGGGAACAAGCGAGAAGCATTTCCAATAATATCGGCGGTGAAACAAGGATGTCCATTATCACCACTGGTGTTCAATATCATACTGGAAATGTTAGCTTTAGCAATGAGAGGAGAAAAAGAAAATGAAGGTATTAGAATAAGCAAAGAAGAAACAAAGCTATCACTCTTTGCAGATGACATTATGATATACTTAAAGAATCCTAGAGAATCAGGTAAAAAACTACTTGAAATAATAAACAACTTTAGCAAAGTTGCAGGCTATAAAATAAACCCACAAAAATCATTGGCATTTCTATATGTTACCAACAAAGCCCAACAGCAAGAGATAGAAAGAGAAATTCTATTTAAACTTACTGTAGACATTATAAAATATTTAAGAGTCTACCTCCTGAAGCAAATGCAGGAACAATATGACACAATTACAAAACATTTTTCACACAAGTAAAGTCAAATCTAAATAATTGGAAAAACATCAGTTGCTCATGGGTAGGCCGAGCTAATATAACAACAACAACAAAAAAAAAACAATTCTACCTAAGCTAATTTAATTATTCAATGCCATATCAATCAAACTACCAAAAAGTTATTTTATAGGTTTAGAAAAAATAATAACAAGATTCATTTGGAAAAAACAAAAGGACCAGAATATCAAGGGAACTAAAGAAGAGAAATTCAGGGGAAGTGGCCTAGCCATTCCAGATCTTAAATTGTATTATAAAGCAGCAATCATCAAAACTGCTTGGTATTGGCTAAGAAATAGAGTGGTGGATTAGTGGAATAGGTTAAATATGCAAGACACAGCAGACAATGATTGTATTGATTATTTGATAACCCTAAAGACTCTAGCTTCTGGGATAAGAACTCACTATTTGACAAAAACTGCTGGGAAAACTAGAAAAGAGTATGGCAGAAACTAGGCATAGACCAAAATCTCACACCATATACCAAAATAAAGTAAAAATTGGTTCATGATTTATATATAAAGGCTGATACTATAAGCACACTGGGAGAGCAAGAAATAGTTTACCTATCAGATCTATGGAGAACAGAAGAATTCATGACCAAACAGGAGATAGAGAAAATTACAAAAAGCAAAATGGATAATTTTGATTACATTAAATTGAAAAGTTTTTGTGCAAACAAAGCCCATGCAACTAAGATTAGAAGGGAGGCAGAAACTTGGGAAAGAATTTTTAAAACCAATGTCTCTGATAAGGGCCTCACTTCTAAAATATATAGCGAGTTAACTCAAATTTATAAAAATATAAGTCATTCCCCAATTGATAAATGGTCAAAAGATATGAATAGGCAGTTCTCAGATGAAGAAATTAAAGTCATCTATAGCAATATGAAAAAAAATGCTCTAAATCACTATTGATTAGAGAAATGCAAATCAAAACAACTCTGAGGTACCACATCACACCTATCAGATTGGCCAACATGACAAAACAGGAAAATGATAAATGTTGGAGAAGATGTGGGAAAATTGGAACACTAATGCATTGTTGGTGGAGTTGTGAAATGATCCAACCATTTTGCAGAGCAATTTGGAACTATGCCCGGAGGGCTATAAAAATATGCATACAGTTTGACCCAGCAATAGCACTTCTGTGGCTATATCCCAAAGAAATCATACAAATGTGAAAAGGACCCATATGTACAAAAATATTCATAATAGCTCTTTTTGTGGTCTCAAAGAATTGGAAATTGAGAGGATGCCCTTCAATTGGGGAATGTCTAAGCAAGTTGTGGTATATGAATGTAAAAAAATACTACTGTGCTAGAAGAAATGATGAACAGGCTGACTTCAGAAAAACCTGAAAAGACTTGTATAGTCTGATGCTGAGTGAAGTGAGCAGAACCAAGAGGATGTTGTACACAATAACAGCCACATTGTGTGATGACTAATATTGATAAAATTAACCTGTCCCAGCAATACAAGGATCTAAGACATCTCCAAAGGCTTCATGATGGAAAATGCTATCCACATCCAAAGAAAGAATTATGGAAGTTGAATTGCTCTTTTTTTCTTCTGTTGAGTTTTGTTTCCTCTTTCTGATGGTTCCTCCTGTTGGTTCTAATTTTTACTTACAGCATCACTAATGTGAAAATATGTTTAATAGGAATGTATATATATAGCCTATATCAGATTGTGTGCCGTGTTGGGGAGGGTGGTGGGGAGGAAGGGGGAGAAAAATTTTAAACTCAAAGCATATGGAAGTGATTATTGATAAATCAAAATAAATTAATGAAAAATTAAAAAATAAAAAGTGCTATATGATTTATTATACCAAGAAATGTCATAGACAACAATACTCGTTATCTTTTGTTGAGGAGCATGTCAAAAGAATGAGATCAAGAAAATCAACTGATAAATCAATCAACAGTTTTTTATGCATTTTTAATGTGCTTGCCAATGTACAAAGAGATCTGGTTTCAAGGATTAAAGAAATAAACAGTTGCTACTCTCATGGAGCTAATAATGTATCAAGAGAAGGAGGAGGGGAGAAAAGAAGAGAAATGCGGAGAGGGAGAAGGAAGATGACTTTTGTTCATTTATGCTGACTTCATGTGCATATGGCAGGACATTAATATATTATAATCACTGAATCTTCTTTCCAGATAATAAAAGACAAAAATAAGACCATATTTGTTGCTGAGATTTTGGGAATTTAGAAATCTGTGATGTTGAAGAAGACAGTATAGTGTAATACAGGAAAATAACATCAACAACGGTCACAAGCAATATGAATCTGTATACTTTTTCCATCATTAATACTATTTTGTTTGTTTCTCTTTCTTGATTACATAAACACTCTAGTACATACACACATGTGTGCAGATGTTTGTACACACTTACATTTTCAAAATGTCTTCTTTAGTAGTAACTTTACAAAATTATTTTAAAGGAAGAAAAGCACAACATGAAATATTAAACTACCAAATTTTTCTTGCAACATGAGACAATAAAATTTGTTGTTTTTATTTGTTGTTTTGGTAGGTATTTCTTTTTCCTTTTAATATCCACATATTTTTATGAATATTGTTTTGCTTCCTTTTTAGAATAATGGCATAAATTTATATTTTAACTAGCCTGAAGTTGCCTGAAAGTTATGACCATAGAATGGAAGCCTTAAGTACTAGAATTATATAAAAAATAAAAATTTACCCTACAGCCCTAATTACATTTATAGAAGTTAATGAGAACAACACTAGGTCACAATATAAGCAGCATTTTCATAATACATTTTACAAAAATCTTTTTTCTTGTGTATATTATATTTATTTTTGAAAGCAAAATCCCTTTAATGTATTTCAATTAGTTACACCATTATATTTGTTAAGTTCTTACTATAGTCAAGTAGAGGGGTTGCAAAGTAAAAATAAATGTTCCCTTCCCTCAGGTGGCTTACATTCTAGTGAATGGATGCATATAAATATAAATAAAAAAATTTTCAAAAAAATTAAAACAACCTTAAGAATTATAAACACATTTAGCTACTAGTTTATCTTAATTACAGTTTTTGTGTTTTTTTTGTTTGTTTGTTTTTGTTTTGTTTTTTAGTGTTAAATCTGTCAGGCTAATTTATTGTCTATATCTTATGTCAATTTTTTTTAATGTTTTATTTTAATTTGTTTGATCAAAGTTTCCTGATCTGTTGTTTTGCACTGAAATGTATGGATAAGCATATTGGAAAAGGGAAATGGATAAAGTAAGATGAATTTTCACATATTAGAGGCATAAGAATTTCAATTTTTAATGAATATTCCAGGAATCGATGAAGTTTGGTCAAACATGATGTAAGAGAAGGAAAATAAAAAGCAAGGAAGTTAGACTGAGGGAAAATATCAAGGAATAAGGAAAATGATGACTAGAGTAATACAGTAATCCTAGTAATGATTAAAGACAGAAATGACTTGGAGGAATCATGTGAAGTAACATCAATTCAGTTCCATGGTAGCTTTCACAAAAATACTATACAAAAATAAGAATTCTTGTTCTAAATGACAAACCATAGAGGCAAAGAATTCACCCTTTTGTCAATAAAGAGGGAACTTACGATGTCTTGTTTTCCTGCCATAATATGAAACTTACAGCATTACATATGCTATACTTAATAAAAAAAAAATAAAGTGAAATAAGGCAGCTGTTCATTGGGGGGGAACTATTCAAGGTTATTTGTTTCCTGCATGTTATCAGATGTTGACTATATTTTGCCTGAAAAAATAAGTACTAAACAGGAAAACTGCACAACAGCTAAACTTATAAGAGTGGTAGAAATAAATAAAGTTTAGAATAAGTAATACACTCTGTATTTTATTTTTAATGGTAATTTTTATTTATTTTTTTCTTTTCAATGTTTACTTACACAAGAGTTTGAGTTCCAAATTTTCACCCCATCTTGCCCCTTCCCCCACCGCAAGATGACATGCATTCTAAATACCCCTTCCCCTAGTCTGCCTTCCCTTATATCTCTGCCCCCCTTCTCTTATCCCCTTCCCCTTCAATTTTCCTGTAGGGAAGGATGGATTTCTGTACCCCATTTCCTGTATTTCTTATTTCCCAGTTGCATCTGAAAATATTTTTTTTAAAACATGTGTTTTTAAAACTTTGTGTTCCAAATTTTCTCCCTTCCTCCCTCCCCACCCACCTTCATTGATAAGGCAAGCAACTAAATATGGGTTATATATGTGCAGTTATGCAAAACACTTCCATAGTAGACATGCTGTGAAAAACTAACTCTATTTCCCTTAATCCTATCCCTCCCACCCATTTATTCTATTCTTTCTTTTGACACTGTCCCTCCTCAGAAGTATTTGCTTCTGATTACTCCCTTTCCCAATATGCCCTCCTCTCTATCATTCCCCTACTCTCTTGTCCCCTTCCCCCCCTCCCATTTTCCTGTAGGGTAAGACAGATTTCTACACCCAATTGAGTGTGCATGTTATTCCCTTCTTAAGCAAAATCCAATGAGAATAAGATTCACTCATTCCCTCACCTTCCACCATTTCCCCTCCAGTGTAAGAGCCTTCTCTTTTCAGTTTTGTTTTGTTTTGTGGAATAATTTACCCATTCTACCTCTCCCTTTCTCCTTCTGCTAGTATAATCCTCTCTCACCCCTTAATTTTATTCTCCAGATATGACCCCTTCATTTTCAACTCATCCTGTGCCCTCTATCTATCTATATCAATATATACGTACATATAATTTTTTCCCTTCCAAATTCCCTGATACTGAGAAAGATCTCATGAGTTACAAATATCATCTTTCCATGCAGGAATGTAAACAGTTCAACCTTAATAAGTCTTTTATGATTTTCTCTTTCCTGTTTACCTCCTCATGTTCCACTCGAGTCTTGTATTTCAAAATCAAATTTTCTATTCAACTCTGATCTTTTCATCTAGAATGCTTGAAAGTCCTCTATTTCACCGAATGACCATTTTTCCTCTGCAGGATTATACTCAGTTTTGCTGGGAAGGTGATTCTTGGTTGTAATCTTATCTCCTTTGCTCTCCAGAATATTATGTTCCACGCCCTGAGGTCCCTGAATGTAGAAGCAGCTAAATCTTGTGTCATCATAATTGTGTTTCCACAATACTTCCATTGTTTCTTTCAGGCTGCTTGTAATATTTTCTCCTTGACCTGGGAACTCTGGAAATTGGCTCCAATATTCCTAGGATTTTTCCATTGGGGATCTCTTTTGGGAGGAGATCGGTGGATTCTTTCAATTTCTACTTTGCTGTCTAGTTCTAAAATATCAGGACAGTTTTCCTGGATAATTTCTTGAAAGATGATGTCTAGGCTCTTTTTTTGATCATGGCTTTCAGACAGTGCAATAATTTTTAAATTCTTTCTCCTGGATCTATTTTCCAGGTCAGTTGTTTTTCAAATGAGATATTTCACATTGTTTTCTACTTTTTCATTCTTTTGGATTTGTTTTACAGTGTCTGGATTTCTCATAAAGTCACTAGCTTCCAATTGCTCTATTTTAATTTTTAAGGAAGTATTTTCTTCAGTAATCTTTTGGATTTCCTTTTCCATTTGACCAATTTTGCTTTTTAGGGCATTCTTCTCCTCATTGGCTTTTTGGACCTCTTTTGCCATTTGGGTTAAGCTATTTTTTAAGGTGTTATTTTCTTCAGTATTTTTTTGGGTCTCCTTCAGCAAGCTGTTGACTTGTTTTTCAAGATTTTCTTGCATCATTCTCATTTCTCTTCCCAGTTTTTCCTCTACTTCTCTTACTTGCTTCTCAAAATCTTTTTTGAGCTCTTCCAAGGCCTGATATTGATTCATATTTTTCTTGGAGGCTTTGGATGTAAGAGCTTTGCCTTTGTTGTCTTCTTCTGGTTGTATGTTATGATCTTCTTTGTCACCAAAGTAAGATAATATAGTCTGACTCTTTTTACACTGCTTACTCATGATCCTGGCAAATTACTTGAGTTTTAAACTCTTTGTTAAGGTAAAAGTCTGCTTCCAATGTCAAGAATGTACTGTCCCAAGCTTTGGGGGTTTGTACAGCAATATTCAGAGGTACTTCTAGGGACCTGTAAGTTTTCAGTTCTTCCAATGTGGTGTGATAAGGGGCGAGGTATTTTCTCTTCACCACCACAACAAGCTCCACCGCACCAGTGTTCCTCCATGACCCAGGATCGCCCCTCAAACCTGCAACCCAGATCCAAGCACTGGCAAAGGAGAGATTCTTGCATCAGCACTGGCAAAGAGAACCTTGCAATCCCCCTCTGATCAGCCACTTGATTCCCCCTCAGTCTATGGGCTGGAAGCTCAGGAAAAAACCATGGCCCCGGGCCTTGCTCAAGCCTTGGAACTGAGACCTAGCTCCTGTCTCACCGCAGTCACAGACTTTTCCCACTGACCTTTTAAGTTGCCTTTGCCTTCAGGGATTGAGAAGTCTATAAACCCCCGCAGCTGCCCGCAATTCAGTCCTCTGAGGCCTGCTTCAGTGTCTCTGCCACCTGGGCACCCACACTGAACTGCGCTCCTCTCCCTGCCTGGCACGATATACCTTTCTGGTCAACCATCCAGGTTTTCTTGGGCTGGAAATTTGTTTCACTCTGTCTTTTTGTGGGTTCTGCTGCTTTAGAATTTGTTTAGAGCCATTTTTTTTAGGTATTTGGAGGGGTTTGGGGGAGAGCTCAAGACAGTCACTGCTTTCCCTCTGCCATATTGGCTCCACCTCTAATTCCTACATTCTGTACTTTAACAATTGTCCTAGAATCACAACTCTGGCACTTGGCCACAGAACAATTTGTTTCCCATTGTACAAATTATATTAGCCAGACTTTTCTGTGATGATGACAGTAAATGACGCAAATCAGTACTACTGTTATCTCTGTAACTCACAATGTTTGTATTTACAGAACACAGTCTAAAACAATGTACTATGGAGAAACACATTGAAAACACTCAGTTCCTGTATATGCTCAGGAAAAAAAAATACACAAACACTTTTAATATGTCCATGGGCTGATAGGTACATAGGCTATGCTGCTATTATAGATACATGGAATTGATTCTTACAAGCAATGATGATCAAGCCTCTTTTAGGTAATTTGGGTAAATGAAATTATAGTAACTTTTGGGAAAGTATTTGTGACTTAATATCATGAAAATAATTTTATTTTTCCTTCACACTGTTAATATTTAACTTGACTTAAATTATCTAGTTATATTGAATGCCTCTCTAATAGTACAATGCAGGAAACTGAGTTCAAATTAACGTATACTGCTGATCCATACTACTCACACCAACCAATGATTTTTTAGACTGTTTCTTTTGTTTTATTCTGAGGAGTTATTATATGACATAGGTAACAAAGTTTTGTGTGGGAGTCTTTATCCAATTTCTACTCATTTTGCTCATTAATTGATTCATTCTTTGAATTATCCATCAAGGAATTCATTTTTGTTCACTCATTCATTTGCTTGCTATTTGCTTGTTTGTTTATCTATGTAATTAACTTTCTGTCATCTATCTATCTATCTATCTATCTATCTATCTATCTATCTATCTATATGTCTGTCTTGACCTATGACTTCATTAGTTTGGGAAACACCCAATAAGTAAATTTTCTCCACCAATAAAACTCACCAAGTAATCTGTTACTTTGTTACAAGTTTATTGGGACAAGGAGTGGTTGAATTATTTGTCCTTGGTCACACAGATAGTATGTATAAGACACAAGAGTCTCATATAAAGTATGTGTGAGAGACAAGTCTTGAATTCAAGTATTCCTAATTCCAAGAATAGCCTTTTATCCACTATACCATGCTGCCTCTCAAGTGAGTTTGAAATTGACCAAAAGACAGTCATCATTCAAGTCTTTCCAAGTATATAAATACTCTAGGGGAACTAAGATTGATTCATCAAGGCAGCAGCCTTTTTGAAGTGAAGGAAACTGACTCCAGAGGCATCTAGAAGTCACCAGCTCAAAACTTTTGGCAGCCATTAAACCCTATACAGATCATGGCATCTTACAATATGAAATTCTTACTTTTCTAACTAGTTAAACCAAAGGAAATTTGTAGGTTAAACTTTTTATTACACTCTGGCAACAACAAAGTTAGTTTTTTCAGATATATTATATTTTAGGGGTGGGGAGAAAACTTTGAACTTAAGACACTGTCTGATGTTGGGATACAGAAATTCCAGGACACTTCAAAGCAGGATTAGCTGGTATTTGAGTGGGACTAAGTTGGGAATGAGCACATTTTTTGGTGTGACACCAGGGGGAGGAAATCACAATTTATTAGCCAATTATTCTTGAAAAATAGGCACTAAATGCAGATATTTCTACTGATTGAGAAAAAAGCATTATTAGTTCCCTTTATATTTTAGTAGTAGAAATCTCTTATTACACTACCCACCCTAGTTATAACTCAGCAATCTGACATAGCTAAGGTTTTATGTCTTTATTTTAGGTTTGGAGATGTATCTTGTTTTATGCATATTTTATCTCTCAGAACACTATTATACTCATAAAATTTGGTATATGCTTGGGATACGTATGATACTTATTATTTGGCATGACAATATATTTCCAGTCATCTGCCCAGTTGACATGTCTGTCATTACAAATGAGTATTTTAGCTGTTTTGATTTAATGTCACCTTGAGTTTGTCTTGAATTGTTTTTGTTCTCAGGAAGCCAGATGATTTCTATTTTTATGTATATGCTTAAGTACCCTGGGGTACTATTCTAACATTTTTTTTCCTATAGATTGTTATATAATGACATTAGCAGAAAACTGTGTATCTAAAAATTGTTACAACTTCTAGTATTACCTTATATCACAGCATGATGAAATGTTTTTTGGACTTTTTCATGATGAGACTGATATGATTTTCTTAAACAAAATTTAAAAATACAAAAGAAAATAAAAACACATGCATGAAAAACAACAATAACAAATGACTTCTATTCAGCTTGATGCTTAATGTTACAGGGACCAAAGTATCTCTTTTCTTATTCAAGATCAAAATTTCACTTCAGTCACAATTTTGATAATTATCTTAAATACTAATCTTAACTAAACATTTCTTAATAGCCCACAATGTGCTAGATAGTGTGCTAGGCACTAGAGAGACAAATAACAAAGTAAAACTGCCACATTCCTCAATAAATGTATTCTAATATAGCAGATAACACCTATATTCATAGCTATATACAAACACATACAAAAGCAGTATGCTAACTTTGAAGAAAAAGAAAATCACCATTCAGCAAGTGATTAAATGTTGTGTACCGACAGATTCCCATTAATCATTTAAAAATAATTATAGAATATCAAATTGAATGAGATACTTGTCATAGATGCATAGGTTCATACCTCACTATCCAACCTCATTTTAACTAACAGAAGTAGAAACATGAGTGGAAGCAAATAGATGAAGCGCCTTTACAAGATTATTTGATGTCATTTAAGAATTCATTTTAATCCAACTGTCAGCATATCTCTCTGTGGAGCATCATGAGCTTTGTTGTAAGTTATGATGTGATCGATAGTAACTTAAACAACTGTTTGAACTCTGACAAAACAGTTTCAGAATGAACAGGGCAATGTATTTGTGAAATCTTCATGAATATAGAAGACTGAATCATATGTTTGATGTAGAATACTTTTATAAGACTAGTAACATTATTTTGTGGGGAGAAAAATGCCAATGTACTAGAAACACTGAATTTCTACATCTGAAGTATGTAAGGCACCAGTCATGGTCACAATCATCAGACTGGTCATCTCAGAAAAAAAATATAAAACTTGTTTCTTTTATAACCACCATATCGAGGTTGGTTCATTTCTAAAAAGAAACAGAAATAGCAGGTGTCCCTGCTCAAAGGTAAGCATAAAATTTTTGGAATTTAAACTATTATATTTTTCCAGAACTGTGTGTATTTACTAAATTTCCTGAATAATTATCTCAATCTTCCATTGTACATTTACTATACAGACTTGGTATTTCTGAAGAACCATATGAAATATATGCCTAGATCTAGAGGTATTTAGGGGGGAAGATTTTAAAAGTATATTTTTTGTTTCACTTAATATTTCTAAATTATATATAATAATCTAAGCTAGATTTTTAAAAAAATTTTTGAGATCCAAATTCTCTCCTGCCCTGCCACTTATTGCTTCTTTTTGAGAAGGCAAGCAATTTGATATTGATAACACATGTGTTTATACACGGCCATCTGGTGGCACAGGATAGAGTGCTAGGCTAAGATCAGAAAGACTCATCTTCCTGAGTTCAAATCAGGCCTCAGACCTTTATTAGTTGTATGACCCAGGGAAACTCAGTTAATGCTATTTGTTTCAGTATCCTCGTGGCAAAGCACTCCAGTATAGTAGTCAAGAAAACCTCAAATAGGGTCAATGAGAATTAGACATTACTGAAACGACTCAACAACAACATATATATGAAGATATACAAAACCTACTTCCACTCTAGCCATGTTGCAAAAGAAAACACAGAAAATAAATAAAACAAGAAAAATAATTTTTAAATTATACTTCAATCTCTACTTAGAGTTAATCAGATCTCTTTTGAGGTGGATAGCATTTTTGATCATGAGTCTTTGGAATTGTTGGATCATTGTCTTTCACATTTGATCATCATTAAAGTATACCTGTTTGTTAAATGTTCAAATGAGTCTCCCCAGGTTTTTTTGAAACCATCTTGCTTGTTATTTAGCAAAATCATATACCACATACACTTGTTCAGCCATTCTTCAATTGATGTGCATTCCCTCAATTTCCAATTCTTTGTCAACACAAAAAATAATGTGAATATTTTGTAAAGATTCTTTGCTCATTTTTCTGCTCTATATGGGTTACAGGCATAGTAGTGGTTTTGATGAGTCAAAGGGTATGCACAGCTTTATAGTTCTTGAAACAGTTCCCAGTTGTTCCCCAGAATGGCTGGAGCAGTTCACAACTCTACCGAAAGTACATTAGTATCCCCACTTTATGGCAACAACTCCAGCAGTAGTCATTTTCCTTTTATATCATGTAAGCTTATCTGTTAGATGTGAGATGGTATCACAGAATTATTTTAATTTGTATTTCTTTATCAATAGTGATTAATATTATGTTATGTAACTATTAAATATTTTGATTTCTTCTTTTTAAACAGTATCTTATTTTTCCCATTTACATATCAAGATGATTTTAGAATTCTTTTGTACAAGATTTTGAATTCCAGTTTTTCTCCTTTATTACCATCCCTCCACTTTTCCTAAAATGGTAGACAATTTGATATAGGTTATAGGTGTGTTATCATGTAAAACATATGTTGATATTAATCATAGTTGTAAGAGAAGAAACAGATCAAAAGGAAAAAGACCATAAAAAAGAATAAAGTAAGTCAAAAATATACTTCAATCTACATTCAGAGTCCAACTTTTTTTCAATCTGAACATAGATAGCATTTTCGCTCATGAGTATTGTATATTTGTCTTGGATTATTGTTGCTGAGAACAGCTAAGTCATTCATAGTTGATCATCACAGAGCATTGTTGATACTGTGTAAGCTGTTTTCCTGGTTCTACTTATTTTACTTCGTATCAGTTTGTACAAGTCTTTCCAGGTGTTTCTGAAATCTGGCGGTTCATCATTTCTTGTTGCTCAAAAGTATTCCATTACATTCAAGTGCAACAGCTTCTGCATCCATTCCCTAATTGATGGGCATCCCATCAATTTCCAATATTTTGCCATCACAGAAAGGGCTGTTATTATTTTTGCATGTATAAGATATTTTCCCTTTTTTTATGATCTCTTTGGGATACAGAAATGTACTAGCATTATGGATCAAAAGATTTGCAGATTTGGTTGCCCTTTGATCCTAGCTCCAAAGTGCTCTCCAAAATAGCTGGATCAGAAGGGGGCAGGGGCTCCGAGACCAGGGCGGCGGCTCCTTTCCCCAGTGCAGACCAGCCAGTCCCGCCAGTTCCATCGCTCCCAGGCCGCCCTGCCCCGTGCCCCGAACCCCATAGTCCCCACGGCCAGCCTCAACTGCCTGGAGGCAATGAAAAGGCAAATCCAGGCGCTGCAACAGCAGGCGGATGAGGCGGAGGATCGAGCCCAGAGCCTGCAGCTGGAGCTGGACGGCAAGCGAGAGTAGCGAGAGCAGCGGGAGAAAGCTGAAGGAGATGTGACCGCTCTAAATGGACGAATCCATATAGTTGAGAAAGAGTTGGACAGGGCCCAAGAACATCTGGCCACAGCCCTGCAGAAACTGGAGGAGGCGGAAAAGGTTGTTGATAAGAAATGATAGAGGAATGAAGGTGAATGAGAACCGAGCGATGAAGGATGAAGAGAAAATGTAAATTCAGGAGATGCAGTTGAAGGAGGCCAAGCATATTGCAGAGGAGGCTGATCGCAAATATTAGGAGGTAGCCTCTAAGTTGATGAGCTGGAGGGAGCAGAAGAGGGTGCTGAGGTGTCAGAGCTTAAGAGTGACGATCTGGAAGAGGAGCTGAAGAATGTCACCAACAACCTGAAATCCTTGGAGGCGGCATCTGAGAAGTATTCTGAAAGAGAGGATAAGTACGAAGAAGAAATCAAATTTCTGCCTGGCAAACTTAAAGAGGCTGAGACCCGGGCCGAGTTTGCAGAAAGAACGGTTGCAAAACTGGAAAAGACCATTGATGACCTGGAAGAAAAACTTGCCCAGGCCAAAGAAGAGAACGTGGGCTTACATCAGATACTGGATCAAACATTAAACTAATTTAATTGTGTATGAATTGAAAAAGAAGAATTTTGTTTGCCAGAAACTCGAGAACTCCATGTTGTCCCCTTCCCTTGTAAGAAGTTTCTTCTATTATTGCATCTTTTCTTTACTGGAAATGTTAATCAAATTATGAATACCTGGCCAATATTTGTTATCAGAGAGGTTTTGGGCACCATTTAAATCTAGTTCCTCCTTTCAAACAGCACACTAAAGCTTCTAGTTCTCTTTTCTTTTAATCCTTAAATTGCATTTTTTTTTTCCTTAGGCAGGTGGGTTTTTAACTTAGGCCAGATTCTCCAAGATTGAGGGCATTCTGTTACACTCTAGGCAATAGCAGGGAGCCCAACAGAGCTACTGGATCAAGCCAGGGTTGATTTAAGAACACAGGCATTCCAAGTCATCCTGGGCCTTTTTAGCAGAAGGGCAGGGACCATCTCATAAAATGGGTGGGGACTTTCCATCCATAGTGAAGGTTGTTTTAGGAAGTCATAAACCATAAAGAATGGCCTAATTATTGTGGCCCTTCCTCCCACTCTATACTGCAGGGCAAACATCCTCTGAGCAGTCTCTGGGAAAATACTTTTAAAAGATGATAGACAACATCTAGATTTTTTTTCTGGATGAATACTTGAGGTTCCATTTTTTATTGGTCCAAATATAGATGGCTTGTATAAAAACCCAAATGTGGCCTACAATTGATGTTATTTTCATTGTATACCTAGACTTTTTTTTCCCTTTAAATGAGATTTTTTTTTAAGATTTTAGGTAGATCAGCCTATATTTGGGCCAGTTATAGTACCTTACCAACTACTCTCATTTAGGAGTTGGCTTCTGCAAGGCAACTGAAAGTCAAATTCCAAATAAGGAATTGGGTTTGTTCTGTTCCCTGATTTCTGTATGGCTGAGCAACAGCCAACAAAGCCAGTCAGCAATTCAGTGGAAATTCATATGGTGGCTGTCTCTCCAACAGCTGTAGCATGGTAGTGCTCCCACTCAGCCCTTTTCCATGCCACTTTCTATGTCCATGAATCTGTTGGCTAGAAATACAAGACTAAAGGCTCCTCACTGTCACTAAAAGAGAAACAAAATTAGAATAGTCTTAATTTTATTTTAGACTGCCATAGTATGGCAAATGGAAGATTGTTCTATTTCAGAGGTAATTTAATCCCTATTTTTGGGACCAACTTTAATAAAGACCAAAAATCTCCTAATTTAACTGGATTCAAATATTTAAATAGACAGTGCCTATTTGTTGTTGCTAAATGTTTTCCTTGTGTACAGTTCAGTGCTAAAACATTCCTTATTCCACATCAATGTGGAACAGATATGAAGATTTAAGTTTATAGTTGTGATTTAAAATTACCCTTCTTCCAGCATATAATTCCACTTCTCATTCTTATTTATTAAGCATCACACTACCCAGAAACACACTAGGAAATGTGAAGTTGAATGAAACCAGTGCTTTTCATTTAGATATTTACCAAATGCAGTATGTAATAGCATCACCTTTTTCTAGCTTTTGGTCAAATACATTTTTACATAAGCAACAACAACAGCAACAACAAACAGAATAGCTGGCTCAGTTCACAACTCAATCAACAGTGCATTAATGTCCCAATTTCCCCACATACTCCTCAACATTTATTATTTTCCTTTTCTTGGTATATTACCCAATTGTATAGGTGTGACGTGATACTTCAAAGTTGTTTTAATTTGCACTTCTTTATTCAAAAGTGATATAGAGCACTTCTTTGTATACCTATAGGTATCTGATTTTTTTCATCTGAAAACTATCTGGTCATATTCTTTGACTATTTATCAAATATGGAATGGCTTGTATTCTTATAAATTTGACTCATTTCTCTATTTGAAAAAATGAGGACTTTATCAGAGACACTTGCTCTAAAGACTGTTTCCCAGCTTTTGGTTTTCCTTCTAAGCTTGATTCCACTGATTTTTTTTTGTGCAAAAGCCTTTTAATTTAATATAATCAAAATTACTTATTTTACATTTTGTAATGCTCTATCTCTTGTTGGTCATGATCCTGTAAATCACTTAGCTTATCCTTCAAGAATTTGGATGCTATACCATTTAGTACATGTATGTTTAGTATTGAAATTGCTTCATCATCTATGGGACCTTTTAGCAAGATATAGTTTCCTTCCTTATCTATTTTAAATTAGATCTATTTTTTGCTTTTGCTTTGTCTGAGATCAGGATTGTTACCCTTGTTTTTGTTTTTGTTTTTGTTTTTATCACTTCAATTGAAGCATAATAGATTCTGCTCTAGTCCCTAACCTTCATTCTGTGTGTATCTCTCTGCTTCAAGTGTGTTTCTGGTAAACAACATATAACAGGATTGTGTATTTGATCCATCCTGTTATTCACTTCCACTGTATGGCAGAGTTCATCCCATTCATATTCACTGTTATAATCACTAACCGTGTATTTCTCTCCATTCTATTCTTCCTTCTGCTTTTCCTCTCCTTCCTTTCACCCTTTCCATCCTCAGCCCTGTTTTGCATTTGTCTCCTGCCTGCCCTGGTCTACTCTCTTTTGCATCAGTCCCCTGCACTCCCCTATACTTAATCTCCTCATCTCCTACTTTGATGTCATGTAAGATAGATTACTATATTCAACTGATTGTGTATATTTTTCCCTCTTTGAGCCAATATTGATTAGAATATGTTTGAAGTGACTCTTTCTTCATCTTTTCCTCCAATGCAATAATTTTTTTAACACCTTTTCATGTGAAATGTGAAATGATTTACCCTACTATAAATCTCCTTTCATTCTGTAGCCAGTGTACTCATCTTTCTCATCTCTTATTTTTATGTCATCCTCTCAAATTCACCTCACTCCACTGTCTATATATATATATTCCTTCTAGCTATACTATTGGTAGTAGAATTTCTAAGAATTATAAGTATCATCTCCCCATGCAGGGATATAAAAAGATCAGAATGATTGAGTCTCTTAAGTTTTCTTTTCCCTTTTCGGCTTCTCTTGGGTCTTGATATTGAGGAGTGTGTGTGTGTGTGTGTGTGTGTGTGTGTGTGTGTGTGTGTGTGTTCAATTCTGGCCTTCTCCTTATGAGAGCTTGAAATCTTTCTCTTCCTTCTGGGAACCAAGATGGTCGAGTAAGCAGTGAATCACTTTTCCCTCCCTTATGGATCTTGACAAACCAAGAAAATGTCACCCTAGGAAAAATCCTGTAACAGTGGATCCAGCAGAAAGACAGGGTGTAGCAGTCTTTTAACTTGGGAGGCATGGGGGATTAAAGGGAAAAGTCCCTCTTACTGTGGTTGAAGGGGATCAGTACAGGATGAAAGGCATCCCCACAAGCCAGCAGCAAGCACCATCTCTGCAAAATAGTGGGATATCCTGAGCCCCAGGGTGGTGGAGCTGGCAAATACCAAAACTAGGGATCTCAACTCTCACCCCCACATTCTTTGGCACAGCCAGTTGAACCTGCAGATTCCATCTTAGAGAACCACCACATGCACCAGCAGACAGGCATCCAGCAGCAGCTGAACCTACCCAGGTGAGGAGGCAATCTCCAATAGCCAAACCATCCCACTCCCACCCTGTAAACTTCAGCATAACTAAAGAGAAACACAGAAAAGCCCCACCTGACCTCAGCACACACCAGCCACCACCACCATTGGCTCTGGCTCTGTGCCAGGTAACCTACCAGAACTCTATAGCATCCAACTGCCAGCAAATGAGGCCCCAGCTCAAAAAGTCAGTAGACAGGACCCTAGCCCTCAGCACAAGAAGCTTGGAAAAGTGTCCCTTGTGCCTGAAAGGTGGAGATTGAATTAAAAAGAAAGGAAAAAGGCAAACACAATGAGCAAAAAGAAATCAAGAAAAACACTGACCATAGACAATTATTATGGTGACAGGAAAGATCAAAACACAAATTCAGAAGAGGACAACACTGTCAATACACCCACATCCAAAACCTCAAAGGGGAATATGAACTGGTTTCAACCCCAAAAAGCCTTCTTGGAAGAGCTCAAAGAAGGATTTTAAAAGTAAAATAATAGAGATAGAAGAAAAATTGGGAAAAGAAATGAGAGGTATACAAGAGTGAGTCAACAACTTAGAAAAAGAAGGATAAAAATTGACTGTAGAAAACAATTTCTTTAAAAATACAATTGGCTCTACCACCAAGGAAGAGGAAATTAAAACAATAATTAGGAACCATTTTGCCCTACTGTATACCAACAAATTTGACAATCTTAGTGAAATGGATACATATTTGCAAAAAAATAAATTGCCCAGATTAACAGAAGAGGAAGTAAAATACTTAAATAACCCCATCTCAGAAAAAGAAATTGAACAAGCCATTGGTGAACTCCCTAGGAAAAAAATTTCCAGGACCAGATGGATATGCATACAAATTCTGTCAAACATTTAAAGAATAATTAATTCCAATACTATATAGACTATTTGGGAAAATAGGTAAAGAAGGAGTCTTACCAAATTCTTTTTATGATACAAATATGGTGATGATACCTAAACCAGGAAGAGTCAAAACAGGGAAAAAACATCATATACCACTTTCTCTAATGAATACAGATGAAAAATTTTAAATAAGATATTAGTAAATAGATTACAGAAACTTATCACAAGAATAATACACTATGACCAGGTATGATTCATACCAGGAATGCAGGGCTGGTTCAATATTAGGAAAACTATCAGTATAATTGATCATATCAACACCAAAACTAACAGAAACCACATGATCATCTCAATAGATGCAGAAAAAGCTTTTGACAAAATACAACACCCATTCCTATTAAAAACACTAGAAAGCATAGGCATAAATGGAGTCTTCCTTAAAATAATAAATAGCATCTACCTAAAACCTTCAGCAAGCGTTATATGTAATGAGGACAAGCTAGAAGCACTTCCATAAGATCGAGGGTGAAACAAGGATGTCCATTTTCACCACCCTTGTGCAATATCATACTGGAAACATTAGCTTTAGCAATAGTAGAAGAAAAAGGAATTGAAGTATTAGAATAGGCAAAGAAGAAACAAAGCTATCACTCTTTGCAGATGACATGATAATATACTTAGAGAATCCTAGAGAATCAAGTAAAAAACTACTTGAAATAATAAAGCAAAGTTGCAGGCTATAAAATAAACCAACATATATCATCAGCATTTCTATATATTACCAACAAAGTCCAACAGCAAGAGATAGAAAGAGAAATTCTATTTAAATTTTCTGTAGTCATTATGGAATATTTAGGAGTCTACCTACCAAAACAAACCCAGGAATGATGCAAACACAATTACAAAACACTTTTCACACAAAGTCAATTCTAAATAATTGGAAAACCATCAGTTGCCCATGGGTAGGCTGAGCTAATATAATAAAAATGATAGTTCTACCAAAGCTAATTTACTTATTCAGTGCCATACCAATCAAACTACCAAAAATTATTTTATAGAGTTAGAAAAAATAATAAAAAAGATTCATTTGGAATGACAAAAGGTCCAGAACATCCAGGGAACTACTAAAAATAAATGCAGGTGAAAGTGGCCTAGCCATTCCAGATCTTAAATTGTGTTATTATGCAGCAATCATCAAAAATGGTTGGTACTGCCTAAGAAATAGAGTGGTGGATCAGTGGAATAGGTTAAATATGCAAGACACCGTAGTCAATGACTATAATAATCTATTATTTGATAAACCCAAAGAACCCAGCTTCTGGGATAAGAATTCATTCTTTGAAAAAAAAAACTGCTGGGAAAACTGGGAAAGAGTATGGCAGAAACTAGGTATTGATCAAAATCTCACACCACATACCAAAGTAAAGTCAAAATGGGTTCATGATGTAGATATAAAGAGTGACACTATAAGCAAACTGGGAGAGCAAGGAATAGTTTACCTATCAGATCTATGAAGAACAGAAGAATTCATGACCAAAAAGGAGGTATAGAACAGTATGAAAAGGAAAATGGACAACTTTGATTACATTAAATTGAAAAGTTTTAGCACACACAAAGTCAATACAACTAAGATTAGAAGGAAGGTAGAAAATTGGGAAAGAATTTTTACAACCAGTCTCTCTGACAAGGGCCTCATTTCTAAAATATATCGAGAATAAAGTCAAATCTATAAGAATACAAGTCACTCCCCAATTGATAAATGGTCAAAAGATATGAATAGGCAGTTCTCAAATGAAGAAATTAAAGTCATCTATAGTCATATGAAAAAATGCTCTAAATTACTATTGATTAGAGAAATGCAAATCAAAACAACTCTGAGGTACCACTTCAAACCTATCAGATTGGCCAAGATGAGAAAACAAGACAATGATAAATGTTGGAGAACATGTGGGAAAATTGGAACACTAATGCATGGTTGGTGGAGTTGCAAAATTATTCAACCATTTTGGAGAGCAATTTGGAGCTATGCCCAAAAGGCTATAAAAATGTGCATACCCTTTGACCCAGCAATAGCACTTCTAGGGCTATATCCCAAAGAGATCATACACATGGGAAAACGACCCACCTGTACAAAAATATTCATAATAGATCTTTTTTTGGTCACAAAGAATTGGAAATTGAGAGGATTCCTGTCAATTGGGGAATGGCTAAGCAAGTTGTGGTATATGAATGTAATGTAATACTATTGAGCTATAAGAAATGATGAACAGGCTGACTTCAGAAACAACTGGAAAGACTTGTATGGTCTGATGCTGAGTGAAGTGAGCAGAACCAAGAGGACATTGTACACAATAACAGCAACATTGTGTGATGACTAATATTGATAAACTTAACCCTTACCAGCAATACAAGGATCTAATATATCTCCAAATGCCTTGTGATGGAAAATGCTATCCACATCCAAAGAAAGAACTATGCAATTTGAATGCAGATTGAAACATACTATTTGCTATTTTTTTCTCTTCTGTTGAGTTTTGTTTCCTCTTTCTGGTGGTTCCTCTTATTGGTTCTATTTTTTACTGACAACATCACTAATGTGAAAATATGTTTAATAAGAATGTATATGTATAGCCTATATCAGATTGTGTGCTGTCTTGGGGAGGGTGGTGGGGAGGAAGGGGGAGAAAAATTTTAAACTCAAAAGCTTATGGAATTGATTGTTGCTAAATCAAATTAAGAAAAAAATTTAATTGGCCAAATGGAAAAAAAAAGTACGCTGAAGAAAACAACTCCTTAAAAAATAGAATTGGCCAAATGAAAGGAGATACAAAATATAACTGAAGAAAACAGTTTGTTAAAAATTAAAATTGGACAAGTGGAAGCTAATTATCCCATAAGACATCAAGAATCCATCAAACAAAATCAAAAGAATGAAAAAAATAGAAGAAATTATAATAAATATAAAATTCTATAAAAATAGAAGAAATAAAATACCTCATTAGAAAAAAATACAACTAACCTGGAAAACAGATCCAGGAGAGATAATTAAGAATTATTGGTCTGCTTGAAAGTCACCATAAAAAGGGGGTAAGGGAGTCTTGGACCACATCTTTCAAGAAATCTTCAAGGAAAACTGCCCTGAGGTCCTAGAACCAGAGGGTAAAATGGTCATTGAAAGAATCACCGATCATCTCCTGAAAGAGATCCTAAACTGAAAACACCAAGGAATGTTGTAGCCAAATTCCAGAATTATGTCAAGGAGAAGATATTGCATTCAGCCAGAAAGAAACAATTTAAATATTATAGAGCTACAGTCAATGTTTTTTTCTTTCTTTTTTCACCTTTTTTAATTAAGATTTCATTTCACCCCAGTTACATGTAACAATTTTAACATTCATTCTTAAAAACTTTGAGTTCCAAATTCTGTCCCTTTCTCCCTCCTTGCCCCCATAAAAAAGCAAGCAATTCAGTGTAAGTTATACATGTGCAGTCATGCGAACTTTTCCATAGTAGTCATGTTGTGAAAGAAAACTGCCCAAAAAACCACTCAAAAATAAAGTAAAAAAAAAAATGTGACCTGCTCCTAGTTTCCTGAGGATTGACTGATACTGTGCTGTACTCCATTCTCACCACAGAACAGACTTTTTGTTCTTATCTTATTTGTCTTGTGATAGAAAATTGTTTAAAGTCATCCTTTTGTGGATTCTGCTGTTCCACAATTTGTTTTAGAGCATTATTTAAAAATGTTTGGAGGGGTTTTGAGGAGAGCTCAGGTGGGTCCCTTCCTTTTCTTTGCCATCTTGGCTATTCTCCAGGAAGGTCATTTACATCCATGTATTGTGTACATAATCTAGTCCACTGATCTACCACTCTAATTCTTAAGCAATACCCTAATGTTTGCTGCTTTTTGATATAGGTTTAAATTTGGAACTGCTAGGCTGCCTTTCTTCACATTTTTTCCCCTTACATTCCCTTAATATTCTTGAAATGTTGTTTTATCAAAGTAATTGCGTTTACTATTTTTCCAACTCTATAAAGGAATTCCTTAGTAATTGTATTGGTATAGCACTAAATAAGAAAATTAACAAGTGGAATTGTAATTTTCAGTATATTGCTTCAACTTACCCAAGAGCAATTCATATTTCTCCAATTATTTAGATCTGACTTAATTGGTTGGAATTTGCAAAGAATGAAGAATAATTATTGCATAAACTGCTTAAAAGTTTTGCTATTAGTACTAAATGGTATAAAGTATATAAAATATTTTGGTAAATGTAATTTAATAAAGTTACCTATGGAAAGAATTTATTAAAGAAATTAAAATATTCTATAGCTGATAAACTCTTGGAAGTCTTCTCATTTCTCCATGTGCTCAAAAATTTTAGAAGGAAGGAAGAGAGGGAGAGAAAACTATAAAATAATAGTAGCATATAGTGCAAATTTTTTAAGATAATGAGGAATAATTATTTTCCTAATTTAAAAAATGCAAAAACTTAAGTTTAAATTACCATACAGCAAGTAGTAGAGCTGAGAATTGGGGTAAGTTCTTCTGATTTTTAATCAGTTTGTCTTTCTATAACACCACAATGAATCCTGCTAAAAAATCGTCTGGTAGTGAATATCACTTTAACTTATGATAGAATCACAAAATGTTAGATCTGTAAGGAATATGATGAAATAACATAGTCCTAAAGCTAAGGTTCATAGGTTCTATTATTTCTCTGAATTTGCATATCATTAATGGTAGAGCTAAGATCAGAGAATCTTTGGGGTATGTTTCCTAGATATGTGACCTTGGTTGTGCTCCCTTCCATGGCTCATAGGAAGACATATAATATATGTATTAAATTGAGGGGGGGTGCAGCCAAGAGGGCAGAGTAAAAGTAGTGACTTCCTTGAGCTCTCCCCAAAATGCATCCAAAAATCTATAAAAATGGCTCTAAACAAATTCTAAAGAAGCAGAACCCACAAAAACACAGAGTGAAAGAAATTTCCAGTCCAAGGGTGACAAAGAATATCAAAATATACAACCAGAAGAAGACAACAAAGTCAAAGCTCCTACATCCAAAGCTTCCAGGAAAAACATTAATCAGTCCCAGGCCATGAAAGAGCTCAAAAAGCATTTTGAGAAACAAGTAAGAGAAGTAGAGGAAAACCTGGGAAGAGAAATAAGAGTGATGCAAGAAAATAATAAAAAACTAGTAAACAACTTGCTAAAGGAGACCCAAAAAATACAGAAGAAAATAACACCTTAAAAATAATCTAACCCAAGTGGCAAAAAAGGTCCAAAAAGCCAAAGAGGAGAAGAATGTCTTAAAAAGCAGAACTGTCCAAATGGAGAAGGAAGGTCAAAAGCTCACTGAAGAAAATACTTCTTTAAAAATTAGAATGGAGCAATTGGAAATTAGTGACTTTAAGAGAAATCAAGACATTGTAAAACAAAACCAAAGGATGAAAAAAAATAGAAGACAATGTGAAATATCTCATGGGAAAAACAACTGACCTGGAAAATAGATCCAGGAGAGAGAATTTAAAAATTATTGGACTATCAGAAATCCATAATAAAAAAAAAGCCTAGATATCATCTTTCAAGAAATTATCAAAGAAAACTGCCCTGATATTCTAGAACCGGAAGGTCAAATAGAAATTGAAGGAATCCACTGATCACCTCCTGAAAGAGATACCCAAAGGAAAACTTTTAGTAATACTGTAGCCAAATTCCAGAGTACTCAGGTCAAGGAGAAAATATTGCAAGAAGCCAGAAAGAAACAATTCAAGTATTATGGAAACACAAACTCAGGATTTAGCTGCTTCTACATTAAGGGACCAGAGGGCTTAAAATATAATATTCCAGAGGTCAAAGGAGATAGGATTGCAGCCAAGAATCACCTACCCAACAAAACTGAGTATAATCCCTCAGGGGAAAAATGGGCGTTCAGTGAAATAGAGGACTTTCAAGCATTCTTGATGAAAAGACCAGGGCTGAAGAGAAAATTCAACTATCAAATGCAAGAGTCAAGAGAAGCATGAAGAGGTAAAAAGGAAAGAGAAATCATAAGGGACTTATTAAGCCTAAACTGTTTACATTCCTGCATGGAAAAATGATATTTGTAACTCATGAGACCTTTGTCAGTATTAGGGTAGTTGGAGGGGAAATTTTTTTGTATAGATAGATTGAATTTTTTTTATTTCATTAATAAATTTATTTATGTTTAGTTTTCAACATTTACTTCCACAAGATTTTGAGTTCCAAATTTTCACCCCATCTCACCCCTCCCCTCACCCCAAGATGGCATGCATTCTGAATACCCAGTCTTTCCCATACTTCTCTTACTTGCTTCTCAAAATCCCTTTTGAGCTCTTCCAAGGCCTGGGACTGATTCATATTTTTCTTGGAGGCTTCGGATGTAGGAGCTTTGACTTTGTTGTCTTCTTCTGGTTGTATGTTTTGATCTTCTTTGTCACCAAAGTAAGATAATATAGTCTGACTCTTTTTGCACTGCTTATTCATGATCCCAGCCAATTACTTGAATATTAAACTCTTTGTTAAGGTAAGAGTCTGCTTCCAATGTGGAGAATGTATTGTCCCAAGCTTTGGGGGTTTGTACAGCTGTTTTCAGAGATACTTCTAGGGACCTGTAAATTTTCATTTTTCCAAGGTTGTATGATAAGGGGTGAGGTGTTTCCTCTGCACCGCCAAAATAATCTCCACCACACCAGTGCTCCTCCTCCCCCCAGGACAGCCCCTCAGAACTATGACTCAGATCCAAGCATGGGCAAAGCAAGAGAATCCTGTACCAGCAGAGAGATCCCTGCAATCCCCCTCTGATCAGTCACTTGACTCCCTATATACTTTGAATGAATGAGGCAAACAAAGCTGAAATATACATTTAAATGAGTGCAGATTAATGTAATGCAAATAGAGTAGATAAATGATAGAGAAACATGGAGTACAGAAGGGAAGATAGTATAAGTAGGAAGTTAGAGAATAAGACTATTTCTGAAGAAGTGAACATGTCTTTTTTTCTTATTTTATTTTACAGGGCTTATTAATTTGACAGTTTATTTCATAGAGAGAAAACAAACCCGCTATTTTCTGAGACTTGTCTAGTTCTAGTGCAGTTCATATCAGCCAAAAAAGGAATTATAATGACTATTCATTTTCAAAAGAAACTCTCAAATTTGTTCAAATGCACAGTAATAAGGGTCAGATTTATGCCAAATAGGGCTATTATTTCTGTCACTTTATACCACAAAATTTGCTCAAGAAGTATGGAGTAGTAAGTTTGCATCTGCATGAGAAAAAGTAGGAGAGAGAAAGTTAACATACTAAAGATAAAGAAACAGTGAAACTACTAGTCTGTGTATATATAGAGCTGCTGAATTTGAAACACTATACTGCATATTTTGTCTTTTTTTGACAAGTGATGCTCACTGTTCTGGACAAATTTATCATTGGACAACATCCCTACTACCACCAACAGTTAAAAGGGGTTACCATTACTGGCTTCATTTTGCCAAAATTTTGGACTGCTGTTTAATTTCTTTTGAGCTCAATAGAAATTGAATCCCCTGCAATTCCCTACAAAGCTGAAATTCCATAAAATGAAATTGTCCTCCCTCCTTATTATGTAAGTGTAAAGAAAGGAAAAGAATGCAGTTATGATAAATTATTAAATGTCTAACTCCTCACAATTAAAATTCTTCAAATACTTCTAAACCCATTGTTGATACATACATATGTACACATGTGTATGCATATATATGCACACACAAAAATGTGTGTAAAAATTAACTTTAAAAATAAAATATTTTTTAGACATATCTATAATTTCAGTAGTATAATGGACACTTGATGTGTAAACTGTCTTTACCAATGCAGTTTAGTACCTCTTCTGCAACTTATATTTTAGATGCTTTTTCCTACTAAAAAATCATGACATTTGAAAGGAAACACTTGCCAAATTCAATACCACCATCACCGCCACCACCACCAACAACAGCTGGTTTATATACTGAAATAATTTACAAAAGTGTAATATATAAATTGTTTGAGGAAACTTAAATTATTCATTTTAATAGCTTAGAGGAAGATGTAATCATTAGCATGTCTTCTGGAATATTTTGAGATGCAACAGTGAAGCTTTACCTACTTTATTAACATTTTGTTTACATATCCATTTTTATCAATGTCAAAGTGTCTTTTTCATGTATTTTCTTTCCTCTCTCAATACTCTTAGGAGGCTAGAAAAGCAGACATTATTAATACCATTTGAAAGATGATGATGAAGCAAAGACACAAAAAGTTGAAAGACTTTAAGGAGGATAGTTTGTGGCTGATCAAAGACTGGAAACAAAATCTCCTAAATGAAAACAAAGAACTTTTTGATGTGATCCATATGATCATTAATTCACAGAACTACAGAATTAGAGATGTACAAATGTATTACAGAAGTAAATAATAATTAATAACAGGGATCACTAATGTAACCTTTAAAGTTTATGAAATTATTTGCAACTTTGATTTAATTTAATCTTAAATTTAAGTCTGAGAGTTAGCCACTATCATTTTTCCCCACTGCAAAGATAAGGAAACTGATGGCCAATAAATGATTAACTGATGTTTAAATAGATCTTAAGTCTGAGTCAGGCTTTGGATTTATGCTTTCTCAGCTCTAGGTTTATTTCTCTCTCTACCACAAATGCCCCCTACAATCACACTGAAGTATAATTTAGCTCTGAATTGAAAAATCTCAAATGATGGACAATTAACAACTTGCAAAGTGACCCAAGTACAAATTGATGAAAATATACTTTGTTTCTATTTCTTTACCTTGACAAAAAGAATTGGAATAAATGGTTTGGTATACATAGACATTTTTCTGTTTCTCTTTGACCTCTTTGGAATTCATGCCTGGGAATGGTATCTCTCTATAAATGAAAACTCCCACAAAATATTATAGCCAAATTCAAGAGCTCAGAGATCAAAGAGAAAATACTTCAAACATCCAGGAAAAAATGTTTCACATGATGTGGAGACACAGTCAGGATCATACAATATTTAACAGTTACCATGAGAAAGTAATAGAAGACTTGAAATATGGTATACTGGAGGGCAATAGGACTAGGATTATAAATAAGAATAACCTACCAAGCAAAGCTTAGTATAATCCTTCAAGGGGAACAAACAAACATTTAATGAAATAGAGGACTTTGAAGCATTCCTGATGAAAAGACCAGAGTCAATAGAAAATTTGACTTTCAAATACAAGACTCAAGGGACGCATAAAAAAGCAAATATGAAAGAAAAAAAAACAACACAAGAAACTAAATAAAAAGTTAAAGTGTTTATATTTCAGGAAATCCCCTAATGGGATTATGAAGAGTCAGACAGAACAGAAAATACCCGAAATAATACATGTAACTCCTAAGAATTTATCATTACTAGGGTACTTAGAAGGACTCTACATAGAAATGGGGTATGAGAGTGAGTCAATTATGTTAGGATGATGTCAAAAAGAATGGATGGGTTGAGAAAAAGGTATGTCCTAAAAGAAGGTAATAGAAATAGGGTGAATGAGGAAATTGTCTCCAAAAAAAAGAGGCCTAAAAGGAAAAACTTTTATAGTGGAGAGGCAAATGGAGGGGAGGGCAATGCTTGAACCTGACTCTTCTTTGCATTGGTTCAAAAAGAGAAGAATATATACCTTTATCTGCATCCATATCTCATTTTCTATATTTATATTTATTTAGAGAAAGATATGGATATTTGGGATGGATATGGATATTTCAATTGGGTGCAGTAATCTGTTTTACCTAACAGGGAAGTAAGAGGTAAAGGAGATAAAAGAAAGGGAAAAGGAGCACAGATTAAGGGAGGCAGTAGTTAGAATCAAACAGATTTTTGTGGAGGGACAAAGAAAATAAAAGAAAGAGAAGGTTAAGTAGAAGAAAATAGGATAGAAGGAAATGGAAAGTTAGTAATCATATACATGAATGTGAATGGGATAAATTCACCTATAAAATGAAAACAGATAGGAGAATGGATTAGAAACTAGAATCCAACAACATGCTGTGTATAATAATAATAATAATATAAAACATACTTGAGATAGAGACCTACACAAATTTAAAATAAGTGGTTAGAGCACAATGTATTATCTTTCATGGGAAGTAAAAAAGGTAGAGGTAGCAATCACCATCTCAAACAATACAAAAGCAAAAATAGACAAAATTTAAAGAGATAGGCAGAAAAACTGTATCTTGCTAAAAGGCAGCATAGACAATGAATAGTATATTAAACATGTGCACCAGATTGCATAACATGCAAATTCTTAAAAGTTAAAAGAATTAAAAATGAGATAGATATTAAAACTACACTGGTAGGGAACTTAAATTGTCCCTTTCAGAACAAGTTAACTTTAATCATAAAATAATAAGAAAAAAGGGATAGAGATGAATAGCATTTAAAAATAGATATGTTACACATCTGGAAAAAATTGAAGCAGAATAGAATGGAATATCCTTTTTTTCCATTTCTGTGTGGCAGTTTAACAAAATTGAACATATATTAGGGCATAAAAACCTCACAAAAATGCAAAAGAGTAAAAATATCAAGTGCACATTTTTCAGACCAAAATGCAATAAAAACCTCATTCAAAAAGGGCTGTAGAAGCATAAATTAAACATTAATTGGAAAATAATTAATCTATTATAAAAATAAGTTGGTCAAAGAACATATTATGGGAAAAATGAATAACTTAATTAAAGAGAATAAAAACAATGAGAAAACATACCAAACTTTTTGGGATGCAGCCAAAGCAGTACTTTAGAAAAATTTAAATCTCCAAAAAAGCACATCAATAAAAAAAGGAAAGAACAAATCAAGGAATTGAACATGCAACTAAAAATATAGAAAAAGAACAAACTTAAAAGCCCCAATTAAATGCCAAAATGAAAATCCTAAAAATCAAAGAGGAGATTAATAAATTTGAAAGTAAACAATCAAACAAACAAACAACATTGAACTAATGAATAAATCCTGAAGTTGGATTTAGGAAAAAAACAATAAAATTAACAATTTGTTAAATTGATTTAAAAAAAAACAAAAGTAAAATGAATCACTAATATCAAAAAATTAAAAGCTGAACACATCACGACTAAAAATAAAATTGAAGTAATTGTTAAGTGGTATTTTACCTTATTCCATGCTAATAAATCTCACAATCTCAATGAAATGGATGAATAATTACAAAACTATGAATTGCCCAAAATAACAGAAAAAATAGAATACTTAAATAATTTTATTTTAAAGCAAGAAATTGAACATATCATGAATGAGTTTCCTAAAGGAAAAAAATCTCTTTAACAGATTAATTTACAAGTAAATTATACCAAAAGTTAAGGGGAAAATAATATCAATAATATAAAAACTAAACTGAAGTAGACATGAAAAGTGTAAGTTACATTTTGAAAAAAGATGTTATAAATCGCTATTAATTAGAGAAATGCAAATTAAGACAACTCTGAGGAACCACTTCACACTTATAAGATTGGCTAACATGACAGAAAAGGAAAATAACAAATGCTGGATGGTATGTGGAAAAGTAGGTACTCTAATGCCATGTTGGTGGAGTTGAGAACTGGCTGAAGTACTCTGGAGAAAAATTTTGAAGTACGTCCATGTGAGTATAAAATTGCATACTCTTTTACCCAGCACTTTTATTAGTAGATCTATATGTGAAAGAGATCAAAGAAAAGAGGAAAAGAGTTATTTGTACAAAAGTATTTATAACATCTTTTTTTTTTGTATTTGGAGAGACTAGGAAACTGAGGGGTTTCCTATGAAAAATGCAATTTTTATTGATGTACTTTTTGAAGATTTAAATTTTTCTAAAGTACTGCTTTGGCTGCATCCCAAAAAGTTTGGTATGTTTTCTCATTGTTTTTATTCTCTTTAATTAAGTTATTCATTTTCCCCATAATATGTTCTTTGACCAACTTATTTTTATGATAGATTAATTATTTTCCAATTAATGTTTAATTTATGCTTCCACAGCCCTTTTTGAATGAGGTTTTTATTGCATTTTGGTCTGAAAAATGTGCACTTGATATTTTTACTCTTTTGCATGTCATGCAAGTCATGGCATTTGACTCTGATGTGTTATTCTTTTACTATAATAAATGGTGAGCAAGAAAGTGTCAGAAAACCATAGAAATATTTATATGAACTGATGAAAACTGAAGTAAGCAGAATCAGGAGAAAATGTACACAGTAATAGCAGTATTGTAAGAATGATTTTCTGTGAAAGATGTAACTCTTTTGATCAATACAGTGATCCAGGATGCTTCCAAAGAACCCATGATAAAAAATGCAATCCACCTTCAGAGAGAGATCTGATGAATTCTGAGAACAGATCATAGCATATCTTTTTCAGTTTCTTTAAGTGTCTAACTTTTTACCTTTTTTTCAACATTGATAATATGGAAATATGTTTTGCCTGTCTTTACTTTATATTTCATTTAATATTACTTCACTTCTCAGTTAATGAGAGAAGGATGAGAGGGATACAGAGAGATTGTTTTGTTTACGATGAATCCTAATTTTTGTCTTACCTCTCTAAATTATCCCCTTGTAGGTGCTCATCTTTCCCTCTTATTTTCCTGTTGAAAGACATTTATTTCTCTACCTAACTCTGTATGTATTCTTACCATCCTTGATTAGTTCAGATGACAATACAGTTTAAAGATAACCTATCCTTACCACTCAGTGTCCTAGTTTGTATAAACTTCTACCTATGTACTCCAATCATATTAGATAATTTTCTTAACCTTTATTTCCATCTCCCTACTCTGTACATTGTTCTTTTTTTTTTTTTTTTGGCTAGGCAGTGGGGTTAAGTGACTTACCCAGGGTCACACAGCTAGTGAGTGTTTTGTGTCTGAGGCCGGATATAAACTCAGGTTCTCCTGAGTCCAGGGTCAGTGCTCTATCCACTGCACCACCTATCTGCTGCCTCCATTGCTTTTTAATGATCAACCAATATGCTTAATGACTTCTGTTTAATTAGATTACATCTCTGACCTCTGATGATGATAAGGTTCAGATGACCCATGTATCACTAACCATATTAGAATCTTCCCTACATAATAAATTAGTATTCTATAATTATTCTTTTTCCCCTTTTAATGTTTTTTTCAACTTTTATATTTGAACATCAACATTTCTATAAAGTTCCTTTTTTTTCATCAGAAGTGCTTGGAAGTCTTCTATTTCATCACATGTACACACACACACACACACACACACACACACACACACACACACACACACGGCTCCAGATGATTATAATCTATTTTGCTAGGTAAATCTCTTGTATGCCAAATTCCTGAAATAATTGTATTTGAAGTTATCTACTTGCTCATACTAGTCGCTGCTAAATTTTGCATGATTCTGACTGTGTCTCATGGGTATTTTTATTATTTATTTCTGGTTGCATGAAAGATTTTTTCTACTTCCTAGAAGCTCTCAATTTTTGCTTTAAAATTCCTGGAAGCTCTCATTTTGAGATTTCTTTTAGGAGTTGATCAGGTCATTCTTTTTATGTCTACTTTGGCTTTTGGTTCTGTAAGGGCAAAGTGGAAATAGAACATTTATTTTTTTATTAAACTATATGACTCAGATAATATTTTAGTTATTGACTTCAAGTAGTTGATTTTCCCCCTCCTCAATCCATTTTCAGTTCTTTTTGCAATGGGAATCCCTATTTTTTAAAGTTTTTTTTTTTATTTTGTTTTCCTCTTTACTGTATCATGGAGGTATTGACTTCTTTTTTCTTCATTTTAGATTTCAGGAAATTCTTTGCTTTGGAATAACTTCTCATCTGATCTTCCAAGATCTTAATTCCATTCTCAATTTATTCTTCCATATATCTCATGTATTTTCCATTTTTATTCAGTACTTTCATTTTACTTATAAAAACTCTTAAGTCTTCTTAGTTGAATTTATTCCCAATCTGGTTTTTTTTACGTCTCTGGAGAAATTTAGGATTCATTCTCTCATTCTGGGTTTTAGTCTTGAAAAATCATCATAATATCACTTTATGGTGAAATAAACTCTACATGCTGTTTTAAGATTTTATGTTAAGTTTGAGTTTTGCAAATTTTGGTGGAAATATTTGGACTAGCTTTATTGCTTTTTTTGTGGGGGGGAAGGTATTGAGTGTTCTGTTATTCTAAGCACTCAGGGACAACTCAGTCTGGGCATATGCAAGTTATCAGTGCTCCCAAAATGGTTTATTCCATGTTTTTTTCCCCATGTAGGCTTATACTGGGTTAGAAGTTGGAATTGAGACCCCAGTCCCCTCCTGTGGCCCGCACCACACTGCTACTCTTGATTTGTGAACTTGATCTATGTAGTTACACCTCTAAGTGACTGATACTGTTCTTAACCCTGAACTGCCACTCCTGGTGCATGTAATATCCTAATTTCTTGGATCTTTGTTCTGGAGCTAGGTAGTGAGTAACACTCTTTGTAGCCTGGAGACACTTATTTTTCATTTCCAAAGAGGTTGCAGTGCAGTGTTATGAAATTTGGACATCCTCTTGCCCTGGTGGACATTGATTCCATGTTTTGGAATGCTTCCAAAGATTATTTCTGATCATATTTTATATTTTATTTACACACAGCTTTCTGTTTGTCTCCTTGTGCCAACCATGCTGGAAAAATGATAAACTGATTTTTCTTGGATTTCTTCATAAATATTTGGCCTATTTCATTTTATACATGTTTAGAGAAGTTGGGTGAAATGGAAGGTTCATTGTACTTCATGATACTCCACTTTCTTGACTTGCCTAAGACAAGTTTTGAGATTCCATCAAGCTGGAATTCAGCTGAACTAATACCTTTTTTATATCATGGAGCAGCACATTGGGCACAACTTTATAATATCAGATGCCTTAACACCATCTGCCATTTATGAGTAAGATGTTTTCAGCATCAAAAAAATAATAAACACTTGTTACAAAAGACGAGATTTTTTTCATCACCATGTGATGATACAGACTCCAAATATATTAGATACTAGTTAAACTGGAAAATAGTCAAATGAAGGGAAATATAGGATCATGTTAGAGTTATATGATTTAGAACTGAAAGAACATTTTGATTTTATTTTAGCCCAACTCTCCAATTCTATAGAATTGAGCATGGGTTCTTTAAGTTCTAATTCCAAGTTCTAAACATTGAAGTGATTTCACAAAAGTGTGTACATAGACACATCTCTTCCTGTGCATATGTGCATCTTCATATACTTGTGTTTTGTGTTTATGTATACATAATTATACAGAAATATGTATATAATGTATATCCACAAACATATGCATGTATACACACACACATATATGTATACACATAAAATACATGTCTGTGTACACACACACACATCCCCAAAACTCAAATTTAAGAAGTTAATATCTTCCAGGATTATCTGAAGCTTTTTCCTTTGTTTTTAATAGTGGCAGCAACAGCCCTATTAGCAGAAGCAGCAGCCACAGAAGCAATATCATCATCATCATCATCATCATCATCATCAGTAGCAGCAGCAGCAGCAGCAATAGTAGTAGTAACAGTAGTAGTAGTAGTAGCAGTAGCAGTAGCATTAGTTGTTTTCATCTTCACTATTCTATTACTTCATTCTAATATAGGCTCATATTACAACTATTTTGGGACATAGTTTTCTAAAAGGTTTTTGAAGCTAGCTCTATTCATTTTTATTTAATTAAAATAATTCAATTTAAGAAGTGTTTATGAAATAGATATTATGTGAAAGTTGTGGTCCTGGTAATAAAAATGAAAACCTTCCTGCCTTCAAGAAAATTGTAATCTACTGATATTCTATTCATGCTGTTATTAGAATAGTCTAATGCAGATTTAAGTAATATTATGCTATTCCATGATTCCATATTTCCTATCAAGTAGAAATTGAGCTCTTTAGACAGGCATTCAAGGTCACAACATTAAAATAATACATTGCCTAGAATGCCCACTCTCAGTTCCCATCAACTACTGAATAATATTATTCATCCTATAAAGCACAACTCATGTGTTTTTATCTTCTTTGAACTATTATGTCAGATATCTCTTTTTAAGCTTGGATCTCCCACAGCATTTTGTTTCTATCTCTCAATTATTCAGCAAGTGTTTTGGTTTGTAGTATTTAATATATACACTATATCATCTGTATCACACTGCCCATATTTTATTTAAATTTTTAATGTTATCAATAGCATAACATTGTGATAAATTTTTTGACTCCAAAGCAAGGTAAAATTTAGTCTTTGCTCTCAAGACACTTACAGTCCAATGGAGGAGACAACATGCAAAGAGCTATGCAAAAATATTAGATAGATAGATAGATAGATAGATAGATAGATAGATAGATAGATAACATATATATATATAGAGAGAGAGAGAGATTAGATAGAGAGATAGATAGAAATGGTATAGTAGAAATAATTGACAAACAAAATGCCTTAAAATTAAAAGAGATTTGGAAAGTCTTTTTGTAAAAGGTGGGATTTTAACTGGGATTAAAATAATCTCAAATTCAGCCAGATAGCTCAGTGGATAGAGCATTTAATGTGGAGTTAGGAAGGTCTGAGTTCAAATGTGGCTGTAAACACTTATTATCTGATCCTATCACTTGCTGATAAATAGAGGGAGAAGAAATGGAAACAGTGTCAGATTTTTATATTCTTCATCTCAAAAATAACTGTAGATGTTGACTGCATCCAGGGAACTAAAAGACACTTGCTTCTTGGAAGGAAAGCTATAGCAAATATTGACAGCATACTAAAAAGCAGAGTCATCACCTTACTGACAAAGGTCTGTATAGTCAAAGCTATGGTTTTTCCAGTAGTGACATATGACTGTGAGATTTGGACTAAAAAGAAAACTAAGCATCTACAGAATCTAAACTTTTGAATTTTAGTGCTAGAGATTTTTTCAAGTAGAACAAATCAGTCAATACACAAAGAAATTAATTAAGCTTATTTATTGTAAAGTCAAATACTGAAGGTGAAGGTTAAATACTTTGACCACATGATGAGAAGATGGGGCTCATTTGGAAAAAACAAACAAACAAAAAACAACAAACCTCTGATGCTGAGAAATATCAAAGACAAAAGGAAAAGGGGAAAGTAGAGAATGAAATGCATAGAGAATATCACAGAAACAATGAACATGAACTTAGACAGACTTTGAAAGATAGTGGAGAATAGAAGGGCCTGGAGTGCTATGGTGTATGGGGTAATAAAGAGTTGGACTCAGTTGAATGACTGAACAATAACAGATAGATAGATAGATAGATAGATAGATAGATAGATAGAGATACAAAGAGTATATGGTGTGTTCATATATATATATATATATATATATATAGCTACACACAAAAATATTTTATATAAATGTAATATGTATACCTAAACATAAAAATGATATTATATATAATATATTATATACCAATATAATATATAATTAGTATTATATTAAGAATGATATTAGGAATAATATATATGAATAGAATATATAAATAAAACATATATAATTTATAATATACAATTATATATATGATACTATATAGATATATACACACACATCCTACTCTGTGAATGATGTAAACATGGTGTGTATTTATGTAGAGTATACTGTTTAATGATATTAGTAAGACATGGACTTTCACACACACAACATCTAATAAATATTTACTTTCCTCATGTTCAATCAGACATATTGAAAAATTTTCTGCTGAAGTCTATTCTGTTTGTGAAAAATCCTTCTGTTCAGGCTAACTGTTAAAAGAAAGAAGCAAAGTGATGCATCACAATCCACAGTTGTGGACTAACTGAAAACAAATCCTTCTTAGTGCATCAGGAAAAAAAAATATAAAGACAAGGTTATCATAGTTACCCAGATGGAGGCCACAATTTATAGGTAATACATATTCAGAGGAATTACAACTCTTGTTATTGTCCCATTAAAGAATCCTTATTACCAAAGGGGATGTGGTCTGTATCAGTATTAAGGTAAGTGATAAAGTGGCTTTTATCTGACAATTCTTTTACTTTGAAAGTGATGTGGGCAAAATCAAATTCTAGGAATCCCTATAGTATTCAATCTTAATGAGTCAATGTGAACAAAAGCATTAATAGTATAGAATGAAAATTGATGTCATATATGCCTAATAAGCTGTTAAAATATATTCATGAAAGTATTTTTATTCTGTAAATAATACAGCAGATTCCTCTTTATGAATTAACAAAATTTCAAAAAGTCACACATTTATTGAGAGGACAGACAGTAATAAGGAACTTTATCCAAGGTGTGTCAGACAGATAATTAATCAGTGTCCTAGACTGCACATTGTTACTAATTTCATTTTTAGAGGTATGATCAATGCAAAGAAGTTGAACACAATATTCACAGTGATGAAACAAATTAGTAGTAAAGAGAAAATGCTTAACCATTTCAAATCCCAAGACACACTAACTGTTGTACTGTTGTCTTTACACTCTCCTTATTCATCAAATTTTATTTTCTTATTTAGTAATGAAGAAGTTAAGTAAACCAAAAACAGTATTAAAAATTCAATTTCTCTCAAATCCCAATTAAAAGATAAAGTATGAAATTAAATCATTTAAAACTAGGATACATAAAAAGAAAAAAATGAATAATTCTTGGGTTAATGCAAACAGGTGAAGGATCTGTTTTGTTTTCAAAATAATGACAGAAATTTAAAAAAAAGATTTGAAGGTGAAATCACTTAAATTTTGTTATACTATATATATGGATGTTTATAATATGTATCTTTGTATATGTATTTATACATAAACACAAATATATATGAACATATGTGTATATATATATATATATATATATATATCTCACTTCTTTTGATCTACCAGATTAAATTCATTTATTAGAAAGAAGTTATAACTTCATCTTAATTAAATTATTCCCCTAAATTTTTGGACAGGAGGCAAGCAACTCCAAAGAGGCTACATATGTGCAGTCATGCAAAATATATCCATGATACTAATGTTGTGAAAGAAAACATGGACCAAAAAACCTCAAGAAAAATAAATAAAGGAAAAAAGTATGCTTCAATATATATTCAGACACCATCAGTTCCTTCTTTAGGGATGGATAGCATTTTTCATTATAAGTCCTTCAGAGTTGTCTTGGATTACATGAGCCTATGCAACTCTTTCCAGTTTTTTTTCTGTATCATGTTCATCATTTCTTACCAAAAAAAAAAGTTCATGTCTTACCATCATTAGTACAATAGTATTCCATCATAATAACATACCACAACTTGTTCAGCCATTCCCCAATTGATGGAAATCCCCTCGATTACTAATTGTTTACCCCCAGAAAAGAGCTGCTACAAATATTATTTTGTGCACATAGGTACTGTTTTTTAATCTCTTTTTTGGATACAGACCTGGCAGTTACATTGCAAGGTCAAAAGGCATACATGTTTTATAGCACTTTATGCATAGTTCCAAATTGCTATACAGAATGATTGAATCAGTTCACAACTCAACCAACAGTGCATTAATGTCTCATTTTCCCCACATCCCCTCTACCATTTTTCATTTACCTTTTCTGTCCCATTAGCCAATCTAATAGGTATGAGGTAGTACCTCAGATTTTTTAAATTTGTATTTCTCCAGTCAGTAGTGACTTAGAGTATTTTTCATATGGTCATAGATAGGTTTGATTATTTCATCTGTAACTGACCATATCATTTGATTATTTATCAATTGTTGAATGGCTTTTATTTTTATAAATTTGACTCAGTTCTCTATATGTTGGAGAAATGAGGTCTTTTTCAGAAAAACTTGTTCCATTTCTTTCACAGTTGCTTTTGGTAACTATATTTCCCTCTATCCTATTTACCCCAGTTTATTCTATTCTCTCTACTTTTACCCTGTCCCTCCTCAAAAATGTTTTGCTTCTGACTACACCTTCTTCCAATCTGCCCTCCCTTCTATCACACACAGACGCTCTTCTCTTAACCCCTTCCCCTCCTCCTTTCCTGTAGGGTATCATGGATTTCCATATACAACTGAATGTGTATGCTATTCTCTTTTTGAACCAATTCTAATGAGGGTAAGGTTCACTCACTCTCGCTCACCTCCCTCCTTTTCCCCTCCACTGTAAAAACTTTTTCTTTCCTATTTTATTTTCTTCAGTAATTTTTTTGGGTCTCCTTTAGCAAGCTGTTGACTTGATTTTCATGATTTTCTTGCATCACTCTCAGTTTTTCCTCTACTTCTCTTACTTGCCTCTCAAAATCCCTTTTGAGCTTTTCCAAGGCCTGGGACTGATTCATATTTTTCTTGGAGGCTTTGGATGTATGAGCTTTGGCTTTGTTGTCTTCTTCTGGTTGTATGTTTTGATCTTCTTTGTCACCAGAGTAAGATAATATAGTCTGACTCTTTTTGTGCTGCTTACTCATGATCCCAGCCAATTACTTGAGTATTCCATTACATTTATATATCACAACTTGTTCAGCCATTCCCCAATTGATGGACATTCCATCAGTCTCCAATTCTTTGCCACCACAAAAAGAGATGCAATAAATAGTTTTGTACATGTAGGTCCTTTTCCCATTTGTATGATCTCTTTGGGATACAGGCCTAGAAGTGCTATTACTAGGTCAAAGGGTATGCACATTTTTATAGTCCTTTTGGGCATAGTTCCAAATTGCTCTCCAAAATGGTTGGGTCATTTCACAACTCCACCAACAATGCATTAGTGTTCCAATTTTCCCACATCTTCTCCAACATTTATCATTGTCCTGTTTTGTCATGTTAGCTAATCTGATAGATGTGATGTGGTACCTCAGAGTTGTTTGGATTTGCATTTCTCTAATCAATAGTGATTTAGAACATTTTTTCATATGACTATAGATGTGTTTAATTTCTTCATCTGAGAACTATCTGTTCATATCCTTTGATCATTTATCATTTGGGGAATGACTTGTATTCTCATAAATTTGGCCTAATTCCCTATATATTTTAGAAATGAGGCCCTTATTAAAGAGAATGGTTGTAAAAATTATTCCCCAATTTTGTACTTTTCTTCTAATATTGGTTTCATTGGCTTTGTTTATGCAAAAACTTTTCAATTTAATGTAATCAAAATTATCCATTTTGCTTTTTGTAATGTTCTCTATCTTCTGTTTGGCCATGAATTCTTCTGTTCTCCATAAATCTGATATGTAAACTATTCCTTGCTCTCATATAGCATCAGCCTTTATATCTAAATCATGAACCCATTTTGATTTTATCTTGGTATATGGTGTGAGATTTTGGTCTATGCTTAGTTTCTGCCATACTCTTTTCCAGTTTTCACAGCAGTTTTTGAAAAAAGGGTGAGGGCTTATCCCAGAAGCTGGGGTCTTTGGATTTATCAAATAATAGATCACTATAGTCATTGACTACTGTGTCTTGCATACTTAACCTATTCCACTGATCCACCACTTTATGTCTTAGCCAGTTCCAAGCAGTTTTGATGATTGCTGCTTTATAATACAATTTAAGAACTGGAATGTCTGGGCCACCTTCCCCTGCATTTCTTTTCATTAGTTTCCTTGATATTCTGGACCTTTTGTTATTCAAAATGAATCTTGTTATTCTTTTTTTCTAACTCTATAAAAAAAAAGTTTTGGTAGTTTCATTGGTATGACACTGAATAAGTAAATTAGCTTAGGTAGAAATTTCATTTTTATTATATTATCTCAGCCTACCCATGAGCAACTGATGTTTTTTCTAATTATTTACATCTGACTTTATTTGTGTGAAAAGTGTTTTGTAATTGTGTTCATATAGTACCTGGGTTTGTTTTAGGAGGTAAACTCCTAAATATTTTATAATGTCTACAGTAAGTTTAAATGGATTTTCTCTTTCTATCTCTTGCTGTTGGGTTTTTTTGGTAATACATAGAAACATCAATTATTTATGTGGATCTATTTTATAGCCTGCAACTTTGTTAAAGTTGTTTATTATTTCAAGTAGTTTTTTTTACTTGATTCTCTAGAATTCTCTAAATATATCATCACATCATCTGCAAAGAGTGATAGCTTTGTTTTTTCTTTGCCTATTCTAATACTTTCAATTTCTTTTTCTTCTCTTATTCTTAAAACTAACATTTCCAGTATGTTTTAAGATGAATTTACAAGTGAATTCTATCAAACATTTAAAGAACAATTAATTCCAGTACTATATAGAGTATTTGGGAAAATAGGTGAAGAAGGAGTGTTACCAAATTCTTTTTAGGAATTTTTTTTTCAGAAAGTTTTTGAATCTCCTTTTCCATTTGTCTGTTTCTGTTTTTTAAGGCATTCTTCTTATTATCTTCTTCGACCACTTTTACCATTTGTCCTACTCTGTTTTTTAAGGTGTTATTTTCTTCAGTATTTTTTTCTTTTATCAAGCCATTTTCTCCTAATCATCTTTGGAAATAGATCACGTAGTGTTATTTCTGGGTCAAAGGGTATAGAGAGTTTAATAACTCTTTGTGCATAATTCCAGATTGCTTTCTAAAATCATTGGATCATTTCACAATTCCACCAATGATGAATTAGTATCCCAATTTTCCCACATCCCCTTCAACATTTGTCATTTTCCTCTTCTATCATTTTAATCAATCTGGTAAGTATAAAAATTTTATCTCCAGGTTGTTTTAATCTGTATTTATCTGATAAATAATAATTACAGCACTTTTATATGATTATAAATTGTTTTAATTTCTTCATTGGATAGTTACCAATTCATATCCATTGACCTTTACCAAAATTTTGACTCTTTTTTTCATGATTTTCTTCCTTATTTTCTCCATTTTCCCCCCTCTCTTATTAGATTTTCAAAATCAATTTTCATTTCTTCTAGGAATTTTTTTTTCTTTATTGCATGAGGCCAATTAACATTTTTCTTTGAGGCATTGGATATAGCTGCTGTGACTTTATCGTCTTCCTCTGAGTTTGTGTTTTGATCCTCCTTGTCACCATAGTAACTTTCTATGGTCAGGTTCTTTTTGTTGTTATTGTTTGCTCATTTTTTTCTAGCCTATTACTTGACTTTCTACTATATGTTAAAGTTGGGGTCTGCTTCTAGAGTTGAGAGGTCACAATTCCAAATATCAGGGTTTTATACAGCTATTTTCAGAGCATTTTTTGAGATTATGTCAGTTTTCAGTTTTTCCAAGGTGGTATGATCTAAGGAGATGTGTATTCACTAATTTCCCATCCTGAAAATGTGAATAGAGCTCCTACTCCCTAGAGTTACAAGTTTTGGTGTGCTAGTGTTTCTGGCTCAGATCCACATATGACAATGCAACAGAGTCCCACACCAAATGGCAGTAAAGTGACCCATGAAATCTCATTCTGACCAATTTTCCAATACCTTTACCATCTGTGGGCTTAGAGGTTTGGAAGCCACTCTTGTCAATTCAGTTGCTCCCTTGTCTTGCTGGAATCTTACTAAGATGTTGCCTGAACTGAACTCTGCTCCAGTCTCACATTGGTACAACACACCTTTTCTGCTGACTCTCTAAGTTGCCTTGGTGTGGAATATTCCTTCACATCATCTTCGCTGTTCCAGAATTAATTTTGATATATTAGTTAAAGTTGTTTGGAGGAGAATTTAAGAGAGCTCAGGGAAGTGCCTGGCTTTTTTCCTCCATTTGTCTCTACCACCATCAACCCCACCCCAATCATTTGTTTTGATGATTTATCAATTAGGGAATAGCAATTATTTTCTTACAAATTTGGCTCAATTTTAAACACACACACATACACACCTGTGTGTATGTGTGTATAAGAAGTAAGACTTGATCAAAAAAACTTGCTTTAAAATCCACCGCACTTTCCTGTTTCCCCTCTAACTTTGGTAGCATTAGTTTTGTTTGTGCACAGCCTTTTCAATTTCATATAATCATAATTATTAATTTTAATTCTCATGATCTTATCTATGTCTATGTCTTGTTTGGTAAAAAATATCTTCCTTTATTTATAGATATTTCAGGTACCTTTTCCAAAGTTCATTTAATTTATTTATATCACTCTCTATGTCTGAATTATTTGTCCATTTTTGACCTTGTTCTGACATATATTATTAGAAGTTGGTCTATACTTAGTTTCTCCCAAATTACTTTCCAGTTTTGCCAGGCCAAAAATTTTGTTAAATAACTGTGCTCTTAGCTCCAAAGCTTGGATATTTGCATTTATTAAACACTAGATTACTATGGTCATTTTTGATTCTGTATTGTGTCCCTAGTCTGTTCAATTGGTCTTTGCAATATAGTTTGAAATCTGGTGCTGGTACTGCTAGACCACCTTCCTTCGCATTTTTTCATTGATTTCTTTGATATTCTTGCCTTTTGTTCTTCCAGATGAAGATGTTATTTTTTTTCCTGCTCTATAAAATAAGTCTTTGAAAGTCTGATTGGTATTACAGTGAATAAGTAAATTAATTAAGGTAGAATGGTCATTTTTTATATTGACTTAGCCTGCCCATGAGAAATTAGTATTTCTCCAAGTGTTTAGATATGGCTTTATTTGTGTGAAAAGTGATTTGTAACTGCCTTCATATAATTCTTGAGTTTTCCCTGGGCTGGTATACTGACACATATTTTATATTATTTACAGTTATTTTCAATAAATTTTTTTTTCTATTTCTTCCTGCTGGATTTTGTTTGTACTGTGTAGAATTGCTGAAAAATTATGTGAATTAATTATATATCCTGCAACATTGTTAATGATGTTAATTTTTTCAACTAGATTTTAGTTGATTCTCCATGTTTCTCTAAGTATACCATCATAATATGATAGTTTTCTTTCCCTATTGCCTATTTTTGTTCTTTCAATATATTTTTCTTGTCTTGCTAGCATTTCTAATACAATAGTGAACAATAGTGATGATAATGATGTAACAATCCAATCTTATTGGGTATGCTTCAAGTCCATCCCCATTATAGAAATTGTTTCACTTTATTTTAGACAGATAATACTCATCATTTTGAAAAAAAACTCTATTTATTCCACTGCTTTCTACTATTTTTAATAGGAATAGGTATCTTATTTTCTCAAAAGCTGTTTCTGCATCTATTGACATAATCTTATGATTTTTATTGTTTTATAATCAATTATGCTTAGAAGATTCCTAATATTGAACTAGCCCTACATTTCTCATATAAATCCCACCTGGTCATTGTGCATTATTTTTGTGATGTATGGCTATAATCTCCTTCCTAGTATGTTATTTAATTTTTTTTTGCATTAAAGAAATTGATCTGTAGTTTTCTTTTTTTTTTTCTGGTTTAGGAATGAAAAGCATATTTGTGTCATAAAAGGAATTTAATAAGGCTGCTTCCTTATCTATTTTTTCCAAAAAGTTTATATGCTACTGGGTTTGATTGTTCTTTAAATGTTTGATAGAATTCATTTCTAAATTCAGCTGGTCCTGGTATTTTTTTTTTCCTTAGGGAGCCAACTTATGGCTTATTCAGTTTCTTTTTTCTAGTTAGAGTTTTTTACTGGTAGATAATTGAGTAAAATAACTCTTAATAATCATTTTTTCCCTTCATTAGTGATACATCCACTCTTTTAAAATTTTTAATACTGGTAATTTGGTTTTCTTTTATTAAATGAAATTAACTGATGGCTTGGTTAATTTATTAGTGCTTAGCTTTGTTAATTATTTCATTTTTCTTCAATTTTGTTAATTTCTCCTTTGATTTTCAGGAGTTCAGTTTTTGCATCTAATTAGAGATTTTAATCAGTTCTTTTTTTCCACTTTTTTTTCTGGGTTGCACATACAATTCATTTATTTCTTCTTTCTTTTATTGATGTACACATTTGGAGATGGAACATTTCCACTAAGTATTCTTTTGTCTGCATCCCAAAAATTTTGCTATGCTGTGTCATTATTTTCATTTAGTTTAATGAAATTGTTTCTATGATTTATTTTGACTCACTAATTTTAAAGATGAGATTATTTAGTTTCCATTTAATTTTTAATCTATGCTTCCACAGACTGTTTTCTTATTATATCTTTTTTAAAATTTTAATTTATGGAATAAAACTAGCATTTCCACAACATAGTATAACAAAAAAGATGATTGTACATTAAAATGCAAATATATTATACACAAGTTGCTACTCCTTTCAAATATAAAACTAAACTATAAATTTCTTTTTTTTCCTTTTTTTCTCCCTCCCTCCAAAAGGGCTACCATTAGACACAAATAGATATATCTGTGTATATATATGTGTGTGTATGTGTGTGTATAGAGAGAGATGCATATGTGTATGTATTGTGTAAAATTATCTATAAATACTTCTATTTTTTAGTTCTTTCTCTGAATGCAGATAGTATCTTTCTTCATATGTCCTTCATAGTTAATTTGGGTATTTATAATAGCCAAAGAAACTTATTCAAGAAGAATCATTTTAAAAACAATATTGCTGTTACTGTACACAATGTTCTCTTGGTTTGGCTCATTTCATTCTTCATAATGTTGTTCAAGTCTTTCCATGTTTGTCTAAAAACATTGAGGTCAGCATATTTTTAATAGTATAGTAGCATTCTATCACATTCATATACTAAAAATTGCTTAGCCATGCTCCAATTGATGGACATCCCTGCAATTTCCAGTTCTTTGTCACCACAAAGAGGGCTGCTACAAACATTCTAGAATGTATAAGTTCTTTTCACTTTTCTCTAATCATCTTCTGAAGTATGTCAAGTAGTGGTATTGCTGGGTCAAAGGGCATAGATAGTTTAATAACTCTTTGAGCATAATTCCAGATTGTGCTCCAAAATGGTTGGGTCATTTCACAATTCAACCAACAAAGAATTAGTGTCTCAATTTTTCTACATACTCTCCAAAATTTGTCACTTTTCCCTTCTATCATTTTAGCCAATTTGGTAGGTGTAAACATAAGTCTCAAAGTTGTTTTAATCTGCATTTCTCTAATCAATAATGATTTAGAACATGTTTATATGATTATAAATTATTTTAGTTTCTTCACTGGAAAACTGCCTGTTCATATCCTTTGACCATTTATCAACTGGGAAATAATTCATATTTTTATATATTTGACAAAATTATTTAGTTATTTTAGCTATGAGATGTTTATCTGGTAAACTATAAAATATTTCCCCCAATTCTCTGTATTTCTTCTAATCTTAGCAATATTAACTTTTTTAATGTGATCAAAATTATCCATTTAACACCTAATTTTGCTATTTCTTGTTTATTCATAAACTGTTTACCTATCCCTAAGTTTGATAAATATTATGTTCCATGTTGTTCTAATATTCTTGTAAAATCTCTTTATGTCTAAGTCATGTATCAATTTTGTCCTTATGTTGGCATATGGTGTGAGATATTGGTCCATACCCTATTTCTACTATATTGTTTTCCAGTTTTCCCAACGATGTTTACCAAATAAAGAGTTCTTATTTCAAAATATTGACTTTTTATGTTTGTCAAATACAAGTTTATTATGTTTATTTGCTGCAGTAAATTGTATGCCTACTTGATTCTGTTAACCTACCTTTCTATTTCTTAGCCCATAGCAGATAATTTTTGACAATTACTGCTTTATAGTATAGCTTAAGATCTGGTACTGCTAAACTTTCTTTCTTTACATTTCTCTTGACATTCTTGACTATTTTTCTGATGATTTTTAAGTTTTTTTTCTAATTCAGTAGACAATTTTTGGTAATATTATTGGTATGGTGTTGAATATATAAATTAGTTTGGGTAAAATTGTCATTTTTTATTTTGTTGGCCCTGCCTACCCATGGATAACTAATACCTCTCTAATTATTTAAATTTGATTTTCTTTATAGAAAAAGGTTTTTTTTTTTTTGGTAATTTTGTTTATATATAGCTCTTGGTTTTGTTTTGGCAGGTATACTACCAGGCCTTTTTTAGTGTCTAGAGTTATTTTTAATGGGGTATCTTTTATTATTTTCTCTACAGAGTTGTGTTTGTGATATATGAGAATGCTAATGATTTATGTGGATTTACTTTATACCCTTCTACTTTGCTAAAATTATGAATTGATTCAACTAATTTTTTAGTTGTCTTTGGAATTTTCCAAGAACATCATCATATCATCAGAAGAGATAGTTTTATCATGTCATTTACTGTAATGATTCCTTCAATTTATTTTTCTTCTCATTGCTATTGCAATTATTTCTAATACAATATAAATAATATTGGTGACAATAGGTACCCCTGTTTCACAACTCATCTTGAGGTTTCTAGTTTATTACCATTAAAAACAACACTTACTGACTGTTTTAAATGTTTTTTTTATCAATTAAAAGAACATTTATGCCAATACTTTTAAATGTTCTTAATAAAAATGAGTGTCGGGGCAGCGAGGTGGTGCAGTGGATGGAGCACCGACCCTGGAGTCAGGATGACCTGAGTTCAAATCTAGCTTCAGACACATAACACTCACTAGCTGTGTGACCCTGGACAAGTCACTTAACCCCAATTGCCTCACCAAAAAAAAATGACTGTTGAATTATATCAGAAGCTTTTTCTGTATGTACTGATATAATGATATGGTATAATTTTTTTATTATTGATGTAATCAATCATGTTAATAGTTTTCCTTATGTTAAGCCATCTCTGCTTTCCTGGTACAAATCCTGCAACCTTTTGTTGAATGTAATTTTTATTTCATTATTATCTGTAAAGAGTGCATTTACTATTACTGCTTTTCTGCATTAGTTTGTGCATTTCTGCATTTGTTTGTGAGGTTTTTATATCATAATATTTCATAAATTTATTTGAAGGTACCATGGAAAGCTGAGAAAAAGTAATATTTCTTTCTATTCCCATTCAATTTTCTCCAGAGGTCTATCATATCTAACTTTCTAAGAGTCCATTAATTTCCTTAACTTTTTTGTATTTATTGTATGGTTAGATCTTTCTAGTTGAGATAGGGAAAGTTCAGGGTCCCCAGTAGTACAGTTCTACTGTCTACTTCTTCTTCTAATTCATTTACCTTTTCCTTTAAGAATATGTATACTCTTCCATTTGGTATATAAGTGTTTAATATTGATATTACTTCCTTATCTATGGTTACTTTCAATAAGATATACTTTCCCTCCATATCCCCTTTTTGCACTGTTGTTTTCTGGCATAGTTCTGTTGGTTTAATGTAATCTGGAAAGAGGTGTGGTCACTACTTTCCCTTCTTGGGCTTTGGTCTTTGGGAAGGACCCCTGATCCCTGTGAAATTTGCTACTAACCCTCAGAGCTCCTGCTCCCTAGGAGAAACAATGCTGCTCTTCTGGGTCTCTGCTCTTATTAAATGTTTTTCTCTACCATTAATCCATGACCCAGAAGAGCATATAGGCATTGTTGTCACCAAATAGTAACTGCTTCTGTGTCTAATGCTACTACAGAGGTCCCTTGTAACCTTTCTCTGACTTATTTGCTGTAGAATGGTTAAAGGTTGACTGAACTCTTCCTCTACTCAGCCTTCTTTTGTATTTTTCTGTTCTATTTGATTTTAAAATCATAAAACCTCTGCTTAATGGGGTAAACCTAATTCCCTCTTTTGGATAGGCAAAATTCTTCCATATTATAACATAAACAAAAAATTTAATTTTTTTCATAGCCTAATAATTCTTCCTTCAGGAGAAAGAGAGTCATTCACCCCAGAGAATATAATATTCTATGCACAACATATCACTTTGCAAGAAACAAACACTCAGACTTTCCCAAACAATTTCACAGCTTATCAGATTTGCACTGAGATTCAAGAAATATATCATCTTAGTCATCCTTGCAACAAAATTTCTACTTCCAAACACAAGTCAGTTGGATAACCATCCTTTACTTGTAAAACTTCAATGAACAGAAATCATTGTTTCCCAAGGAATATCATTTCGCCTTTGGACAGCTCTAATACTTAAAATGTTTTTCCTTAAATCAAACTCAAATTTTCCTTTTTGCATTTTCCACCCACCTTCAATTAAATGGAGAACTGAACTTCATGATGGTACATGATACAGAAGCATTTTAAACACTTTGCATATGTCAAAAATCTTCAGTAGAGAATAAACTAGACAAAATGGACAGTAGTCTGAAAATTGCCTCAGATTTCTAACCCAGCATTACACCAGTTCAGATGGCATTATGCTATGTGCAAAAGCAAAGCAGATTTCTGGCATCCCTTCACCAATGTTGTCCACTGATGTTTCTTTATTTAATTTCTCAATAAAGAAGAAAATGGTTGCAGAGCATTCTAAAACTGAAAATTCAAGCAAAATTCATTTATGTAACTGACTGACATACTTTTTTTTAAAATAGCATAGTAAACTTCAGAAAGTTGTTTGCATGTAGTTGTCAGTACATGACAATATCTTATACTGTTTAATACTCTTATTCCATGTTCACTTATCTTCACCTTCCTGGTATAATTTCTGTTTCATGGCCATATTGTGACATACATACATATATATGTATATGTGTGTGTATGTGTGCGTATATATGCATATATACAAAATATACAATATATATTTCTGCCTTTTTCTGTCTGTGTGTATACATATATGTGTATGTATGTGTATATATGCATATATAGTATGTGCACATATATACATATATAGTATGTGTAAACACACACACACATATATGTGTGTGTGTATATATATATATATATATATATGAAAGATATAATTCCCTCCATATTCCTTTTTTGCACTGCTGTTTTCAGACAAATTTATGTTGGTTTAGTGTGATCTGATACATATACAGGCAGACAGAGAGAGAGAGTCAGAAAGACAGAGAGGTGTTAGATCTCAAGAAGAAGGCACTATTACTTTTTTCTTTTGTTATCATTTTTTTTTAGGAACAGCTAGTTGGTGCAGTAGAGTGCTTGACTTGGAGCCAGGAAGATTTACATTCCTAAGTCCAAATCAGGCCTCAGACACTTACTAGCTATATGACTCTAGGCAAGTAACTTAACCCTGTTTGCTTCAGTTTCTTCATCTGTAGATGAACAGAAGAAGGAAATGGCAAACTATTCCTCTACCTTTTCCAAGATAAAACCCAAATGGGGTCACAAAGAGTCAGACAGAACTAAAAATGACTGAACAACAAATTTTCCTTGTGTTCTTTGGCACAGATCTCATTAAATACTCCCATAATTCTTCTTTCTCCCTTTGGCAACACATAAGTAAACTTTAATTATTTTTTTGACCTGTGTCTCTATGAAAGTTTTAAAATACTTATTGTAAGAGTTTTATTTCTAAGAATACTACATATGTCTAAATTACCCACTGAACATATGTCCTAATAATATAAAACTCATTAAAAAAATTCTTAGGAAGGAAGATACAATGCAAAATGCCTCATATTCAGGAATGCAGGCTTTGCTTAAAGATGCAACAGGTAAAAATCTTCCCTTTCAATTATTCCACAATTTTCTAATTTCAATTTGACAAAGCTTTTTGATCATCAGTTAAACAATTTTTAACATTCATTTAAGTGTCTACTATGGGTGGAAGCAGAGCCAAGATGGTGGAGTAATTGCAGGGACTCACCTGAGCTCTCCCAAAACTCCTCCTTTAAAAATGACTCTAAGCAAATTCTAGAGCAGCAGAACCCACAAAAAGATGGAATGAAACAAATTTCCAGACCAAGACAACTTGAAAGGTTGACAGAAAAGTTCTATTGCACCAGGATGAGAGAGAAGGATAGTCCAGTGCAGGCCAGGCCCCAATAACTAGGAGATGGTCTCAGGGCAGTTGAATCATTGGCAGTAGTGGTGGTTTCCAGACCTCTCAGCCCACAGATGCCAAAGACAACTTAGAAGGTCAGAATGAAAGGTTTGTTACACCTGGGTGATAACGGAGTCCAGTCTAGTATAGGCTACACCAGAACACCACTGGCCACAGCAAACCAGGAAAAGGCCTTGAGAGTGACTGAATCAGCAGTGGCAGTAGCAGCTGCTTCTTCCAGAGCTCTCAGCCCACAGACAGCAAGGGAGTGTCAAGCAACTTCTCAAGGGATTACAGGGACTTTTTGCTAACACTGAGAAAAACTCTGTTGCTTTGCCCATAATTGGATCCAGGTCATAATCCTGGGTGGCAGTAGCAGGGCAGGGAGGGGTACTCACATAGCAGAATTTGTGGTCACAGTGGAGGTGGGTTCTTTCTTATAGTTCCAGGACAGAAAAGAATACTTGTGGTTGTTCACTGACCAGAGCAAAGGCCAGGAAAGTAGAAAACAACTTTTCTTAGTTCATACCACCTTGGAAGAACTGAAAACTTACAGGTACCTAGAAGTATCTCTAAAAATAGCTGTGCAAAACTCTTAAAGATTAGGACAATGGGCCACCCTGGAAGCACAGCTCTATTTTAACGAAGGCTTACAAGTCAACCAATAAGCTAGGAAAATGAACAAACAATGGGAAAAAGAACAAAACCTCTGACTATAGAAAGTTACTATGGTGACAAAGAAGATCAAAACACACACTCAGAAAAGACATCAAAACCTGAAATTCATAAAACTACTTAAATTTTACTAAATACTTCATATTATATGAATAAATATATGAATATGTGCATATATGTATGTATCCAAAATACCAATCCATGGATTTCATCCCATCAACATTAATTAAATGAAGTAAAAACAGACATTTATTAAAAATCTTCTATGTTCCATGTTCTGTACTAAGTCTGTAATAATATAAAAGGCAAAAGAAAAAAAATTATCAAAAAAAAATTCATGACTCTCAACAGCTCACAGTTTAAAGGAGGAGATATCATGGAATCAAGTATATATTAAGAGCATACAAAGGAAGAAAAACTGAAGAAAACAGAGAGAAAATAATAGAATTAAGAGAGATACAAATACCCTTCTTGTAGAAGTTATGATTCTGGTTGGGACTTCAAAGAATCAAGGCAAGGCATGAAGGAGAGGTAAAGAGGAAAATAACTCCAGGCACCATAAAATTCTATGAGATGGATAAAGTATAATAATATTAGAAAGCTAGGGAGGAATATGTTTATAAAGAGCTATCAACACCAAACAGGATTTTTATTTAATTCTTGAGGTAATGAGGAGCCAATTTAGTTTATTTAGTAGGGGTGATGTGGTCATGTATGTGAATTAGGAAGATGCATTTGACAACTGAACAGATGATACTGTATAGTAGAGAGACACTTGAGTCATGGAGACCAGCTATAAGGCTTTTACAAGAGCCTAGCCATGAGGAGATGAGGGCAAGCAATTTGGATTAAGATTGTCTGAATATATGAAGAGGCACATATGAGAGATGGTAGAAAAATACAATGGACAGGACTTGACAACAAATTGGTTATGAGGAGATAAGAAAGTGAAGAACCATGACTAAGTTGTGAGCCTGAGTGAATGGGAAAATAATTATGTGATTCACCAAAACAGGAAAATTAGGAAGAGGGGAGATCATGGGAAGAAACCCACTGAGTTCCGTTTTAGACATGTTGAGTGCAGTATGTCTTTTGGATATTGGTATCCAACAGGTAGTTTAAAATGGAAGCCTAGAAATTAGAAGAAAATTAAGGTTGGATAAGTAAACTGAATTATCATCAAAATACAGGTGATAATGTCTCAAAGATGCTGAGATGAACAGAAGAAATAATATGGAGGGGAAAAAAAAGAAGAGGACCTGGGAGAGAGCCTTGGAGGATATCAACAATTAGTGAGCATCCTGTGGATAATGATTGGGATAATAATAAATTAAAGAATATTTCCTAAAATATGTATATATAAAGCTGGTGAAGAAAATATATATTTCACAAATATTTTGCATGGGCCATTTTCATTTTCTACTGAAATAGCATATTCAATTTGATTCAAATGAACCAATATTTAAGCACCTAAAATGCACTAGGCACTATATGCTATAGTTGCATGCTTAATTATTTATTTTCAATTTGTGACAGTAATGACCCTATAGGTATGGTTCTGCTGGCAATAAGGTCACTTAGAGAAGCTGACCCTGGCAAGATGAATGTGAATTGGGTTTAGTTATCTGACAATTAAATGCTGGATTTTGCATCCATATACCTGCATGATTTTTTTTGGTAGTGTTTGTAATTCTGTGGTTTTAAAAAAAATGGGTTTTAGTCCAAGGAAATTTTCAAAAGGATTAGTTCATAATAAAGACACTTCAATTTTTGTTTGAGATATCTCAAGGAATGTGAAAGGAAATCAATTGTTTCAAGTATCATTCAAGCCTTAAATGAAGCATGATCTATTTTGCTGTAGCCTAATGGAAAATGTAGTAGAAAACAGATACAAGCAAATAAATAAAAAACAAAAACAAACAAACAAACAAAAAACAACTATTACCTTGAAACAAATTAATTATGCTCAGAAAAAATAATTTAAAATATTCTGAGAGAACCAAGGAAGAGCTATTGTTAATCATTCCTGTACAGCAAACCATAATCTACTTAAATATGAATAGAAGCAAGAAAAGAAGTTTATATGCCCAAAGGGCTATAAAAATGTGCATACCCTTTGACCCAGCAATAGCACTTCAAGGGCTATATCCCAAAGAGACCATAAAAATAGGAAAAGGACCCACATGAACAAAAATATTCATAGCAGCTCTTTTTGTGGTGGCAAAGAATTGGAAGTTGAGAGGATGCCCATCAATTGGGGAATGGCTGAGCACGTTGTGGTGTATGAATGTAATGGAATGCAATTATGCTATAAGAAATGATGAACAGGCTGACTTCAGAAAAACCTGGAAAGACTTGTATGGCCTGATGATGAATGAAGAGAGCAGACTCAAGAGAATGTTGTACACAATAACAGCCACATTGTGTGATGACTAATATAAACTTAACTCTTCCCAGAAATACAGGTATCTAAGACATCTCCAGAGTCCTTATGATGGAAAATGCTATCCACATACACAGAAAGAACTATGGAAGTTGAATTGCTACTTTTTTCTCTTCTGTTGAGTTTTGTTTCCTCTTTCTGATGGTTCCTCCTATTGGTTTTAATTTTTACTTGCAACATCACTAATGTGAAAATATGTTTAATAGGAATGTAAATATATAGCCTATATCAGATTGTGTGCCATCTTGGGAAGGGTGGTAGGGAGGAAGGGGGAGAAAAAAATTTAAACTCAAAAGAATATGGAAGTGATTATTGATAAATCAAAATAAATTAATAAAAAAAGAGAAAAGTTTACAGAAACAGAAGGAAACAAAAAACACATTTCAGAAAAGGTACTATTTATTTGAAGAAAAAACATCTTATCATTGGAAAGACAGTACAAAGATTAATGAAGCTTTTAAAAGCAATTTTTAGTGATGATATCAAGTTGTTTTTTTTTTCATTCAAAGCTATATGAAAAAGAGGAAATTCTAGTGAGCTTCTCAGATCTGGACATCTTCATCAGTCTGCAAAACATTTCTTTTTTTTAATTTTATTTTTAGTTTATGGAATAAATCAAACATTTCCATAACATAGTGCAATAAAAAAAGATGATTTATATGAAACTGGAAATTGACTATGCACAACTTGCTTTTCCTTTCAAATGCAGAACAAAATTATCATGTAAATTTATTTTGCTCCCTCCCACCCCAGAGATGGCTACTATTACACACACACATACACACACACACACACACACAAAATTATTCTATACCTAGTTCTTTTTATCAGTTCTTTTTCTAGATGCAGTTAGCATTTTTCCTCATATATCCTTTATAGTCAATTTGGGTATTTTTTAATAGTTAACTTATTTGCCCACAGTCATTCTTAAAGCAATATTGCTAGAACTATATACAATATTGTCTTGGTTCTGACCATTTTGCTCTTCATTAAGCAAATCTTTTCATGTTTTTTTTTTAAATCCTTGAGTTCACCATTTCTTTAAACACAGTAGAATTCCATCACATTTGTGTACCACAAATTGTTTGGCTATTCCCCAATTGATGGGCATCCCTGCAAATTCTAGTTCTTTGCCAACACAAAGAGTGCTGCTATAAATATTTTAAAACATGTAAGTTATTTTCCTTTTCCCTTAATTAGCTTCAGAAATGAAACAAATAGTGGTTTTTCTGGGTTAAATTATATATCTAGTTTAATAAATTTTGGGTCATAATTGCAGATTGCTCTCCAAAATGGTTGCATCATCTCACAATTTCACCAACAATGAATTAGTGTTCCAATTTTTTCCACAGCTTCTCCAACATATGTCACCTATTTTATTTTTATTTTTAGTCGAACTGTTTTTATTAATTTATTTTGATTTAGCAACAATCACTTCCATAAGCTTTAGAGTTTTAAATTTTTTCTCCCCCCCCCTTCTCCAAGGCAGTGCACAATCTGATACAGGTCATACTTATACATTCCTATTAAACATATTTTCCCATTAGTGTTGTTGTAAGAAAGAATTAAAACCAATAGGAGGAACCACAAGAAAGAGAAAACAAAACAAAACAGAAGAAAAAAAAATAGCAAATAATAGGCTTCAATCTTCATTCAAACTCCATAGTTCTTTAGATTTGGATATCATTTTCTATCCTGAGACCTTCAAAGATGTCTTAGATCTTTGCATCGCCTAGAAGGGCTAAGTCTATCAACATTAGTCATCTCACAACATGGCTGTTATTGTGTACAATGTTCTCCTGCTGCTGCTCACTTCACTCAGTATCAATCCATACAAGTCTTTCCTTTTTTTTTTCTGAAGTCTGCCTGCTCATTGTTTCTTATAGCACAATAGTGTTCCACTATATGGATATGCCACAACTTGTTCAGTCATTTCCCAATTGATGGGCATCCTCTCAATTTCCAATTCTGTGCCACCAGAAAAAGAGCTGCTATAAATATTTTTGTAAATGTGTCGCTTATTTTAGACAATCTGGTAAGTGTAAAATGATATCTCCAGGTTGTTTTAATCTGCCTTTCTCTACTCAATAATGATTTAAAACTTTGTTATGTGTCTACAAATTATTATAGTATTATATTAATATAGCAATACTAATTGATATATCAATATTGATCTATTACTATTAATATTATCATCAATATTAATTAATATTATTAGTAACATATATTATTAATAATAACATATTAGTATCACTATTAGAATACATTAAAATAATTAATATGCAATATTAAATTTAAGTATTATAAATTATAAATTATTTTGATTTATTCTATTGAAAACTGCCTTTTCACGTCCCTTAACCATTTATCAATTGGGGGATAGCTTGTGTTCTTATAAATTTGACAAAGTTCTTTACATATTTTTGACATGAGACCTTTATCTGATAAACTGTCTGTAATTTTCCCCAGTTTTCTGATTTCCTTCTCATCTTGGCTACATTTATTTATTTGTATCAAAACTGTTTGATTTAATGCTATTGAAATTATCCATTTCACACCTAATTTTGCTCTCTATCTCTTGTTTATTCACAAATTATTCACCTATTCATAAATCTGATACATAATATTTTTCATGTTCTAAGTTTCTTGTAAAATCTCTATGTATATCTAGGTTATGTATTCATTTTGCCTTTATTTTGATTAAATGGTGTGAGATACTGGTTTATGCCCAGTTTTTGCTATGCTGTTTATCCAGTTTTTCCAAAAAAATTTACCAAACAATGAATTCTTATCCCAAAATCTGAAGTTTTTATACTTGTCAAATACAAGGCCATTATGTTCATTTGCTGCTATCAATAGTATTCCACTCTATTCCATTGATCTACATTTGTATTTCTTAGTGAGTAACAGATAGTTTTGATAATAATTGCTTCATAATATAGTTTAAGATCTGGTATGCTAAACCCCCTTCCTTTAATTTTTTTTATTATTTCTTTTGATATTCTTGATTTTTTGTTTTTCAAACAATTTTTGTTATTTTTTTTCTTATTGAGCAAAAAAATAAAATATTTCTGTTAATTTAATTGGAATAGCTTTTTACAATGAAATTGGTGAGTAAAATTGTTATTTTGATTATATTAGCCTTGCCTAACAATGAAAAACATTATGTTTTTCTGATTATTTAAATCTCATTTTATTTGTATAAAACATTTTATATATAATTTTGTTTATATAATTCCTGGTTTTCTTTTAGCAGGTATACTTCATGGTATTTTGTACTGTATAGAAATATTGTAAATGGAGTATTTTTAACTATCTTTTTAAAAAGTGTCTTATTTGTTATATCTACAAATGCTGATGATTTACGTGTATTTCCTTTATATCCTGCTAATTTGCTAAAAAAATTTTAATTGTTTTAAGTAACTTTTATTTCAATCTTTGTGATATTCAAAGAATATCATATCCTCAGCAAAATATATATAGTTTTATTAGCTCATTTCCTGTTCTGATTCCTTCAATTTATTTTTATTCTCTTATTGCTATTGCTAAGATTTCTAATATAATATTGTGTGATAATGGAGATAGTGAGCATCCTTATTTCACACTTTGTCCTGCTGGTAAGGCTTCTAGTTTATCTTTATTACAAATAACACTTGCTGATTGTTTTAGATAAATGTTTCTTTTTGGTTGGTTTAAGGAAAAAGATATTTATACCAATATTTTCAAGTATTTAAATGAAAATGAGTATTGAACTTTGTCAAAAGCTTTTTCTAGCAAGATGGTAGGGTAAAAGCAGTGACTTGCTTGAGCTCTCCCCCAAATCCCTCCAAATACCTGCAAAACATGACTCTAAACAAATTCTAAAGAAGTAGAACCCACAAAAAGACAGATTAAAACAAATTTCCAGCCCAAGACAACTTGGAACATTGATTAGAAAGGGCTATCTCACCGGACTAGGAGAGGAACACAGTTCAAGGTGGACGGGCAGGCAAAACAGGCCTCAGCAAACCTGGAGCAGGCTTCAGAAGACTGAATCACAGGCAGCTGTGGTTGTTTCCAGACATCTTAACCCACAAATGCCAAAGACAACTTAAAAAGTCAGTAGGAAGTCTGTGACTAAGGTGAGAGAGAAGTTCAGTCCCAGCCCCAGCCTCTGCATGGGCTCTGGGCAGTGACTGCTTCCAGAACTTCAGGCCCACAGGCAGAGGGGGAATCTAGTGACTGATCAGAGGGGGACTCCAAGGATCTCTTCATTGGTGCTGAGGCAGGATTATGTTGCTTTGCCTGTGCTTGGATCTTGGTCACAGTTCTAGGTGGCCATCCTGGGGCAAGAAGAAGTGCTGGCATGGTGAAATTTATGATGGCCATGGAGAGGGAATCCTGCTCAGAGTTCCAAGGCATAAAAGAGTGTTTGCGGTCACTCAAAGACCAGAGTACAGACCAGGAAAGAATAAACACTTTGCCCTTGATCATACCACCTTGGAAGAAGTGAAAATTTATAGGTCCCTAAAAATATCTCTGAAAACAGCTGCAAAAAATCCCCAAAGCTTGGGACAGTACATTCTGCACACTGGAAACAACCTTAAAAAAAGTTTAATAGACCAATAATTGGCTGGGATCATGAGTAAACAGCATAAAAAACTCAGACCATAGAATCTTACTTTGGTGACAAAGAAGATCAAAACATTGAACCAGAAGACAAAAACGTCAAAGCTCCTACATCTAAAGCTTCCAAGAAAAATATGAATCAGTCTTAGGCCATGGAAGAGCTCAAAAAAGAATTTTGGGAAGCAAGTAAGAGAAGTAGAAGAAAAACTGGGTAGAGAAATGAGAGTGATGCAAGAAAATCATGAAAAAAACTAGTATAGAATTTGCTAAAGGAGACCCAAAAATACTAAAGAAAATAGCACCTTAAAAAAAAAAACTAACTTAAATTGCAAGAGACGTCCATAAAGCGAATGAGGAGAAGAATGCCTTAAAAAGCAAAAGTGTCCAAATGGAAAAGGAAGTCCAAAAGCTCACTGAAGAAAATACTTCCTTAAAAATTAGAATGGAACAATTGGAAGCTAGAGACTTTATGAGAAATTGAGACATTGTAAAATAAAGCCAAAAGAATGAAAAAATAGAAGACAATGTGAAATATTTCATTGGAAAAACAAGTGACCTGGAAAATAGAACTAGGAAAGATAATTTAAATTTTAGGGTTATCTGAAACCCAGTATCAAAAAAAGACCCTCGACATCATCTTTCAAGAAATTATCAAGCAAATAATATTGTAAATATTCTAGAACCAGAGGGTGAAAATGTAAAGAATCTACCAATCACCTGCTGAAAGAGATCCCCAAAGGAAAATTCCCAGGAAATATTGCAGCCGAATTCCAGAGTTCCTAGGTCAAGGAGAAAATATTGCAAGCAGGCAGAAAGAAACAATTCAAGTATTATGGAAACATGTTTAGGATAACACTGGATTTAGCAGCTTCTATATTAAGGGACCAGAGGGCTTAGAATATGATATTCTGGAGGGCAAAGGTGATAGGATTACAGCCAAGAATCACCTACCCAGCAAAACTGAGTATAATCCTTCAGGATAATAAATGGAAATTCAGTGAAATAGAGGACTTTCAAGCATTCTTAATGCAAAGACCAGAGCTGAATAGAAAAGTTGACTTTCAGATACAAGACTCAAGGGAAGCATGAAGAGGAAAACAGGAAAGATAAATCAAAAGGGACTTATTAAGGTTGACCTGTTTGCATTCCTATATAAAAAGATGATATTTGCAATTCAAGAGACCTGTGTCAGTATTAGGGTAGTTGGAGGAAAAAATTATATGTATAGATAGATTGATAGATAGAGAGCATAGGGTGAGTTGAAGATGAATGGGTGATATCTAGAAATAAAATCAAGGGGTGAGAGAAGATTATACTGCAAGAAGGAGAAAGGGAGAGGTAGAATGGGATAAATTATCTCACATAAAACAGACAAGAAAAGGCTTTTACAGTGGAGGGGAAGGGGGGAAAGGTTAGAGGGAATGAGTGAATCCTATTCTCATTGGATTTGGCTTAGGGAGGGAACAACATACACACTGGATTATGGAAATCTATCTTACCCTATAGGAGAATAGGGGTCAAAGGTATAAGAGAGAGGGGGATGATAGAGGGGAGGTCAGATTGGGGGAGGGGTAATCAGAATCAAACACTTCTGAGGAGGAACAAGGTCAAAAGAGAGTATAGAATAAAGAAGGGGCAGGATAGGATGAAAGGAAATATAATTAGTTTCATACATCGCGACTACTGTGGAAGTGTTTTGCATGAATATACTAGTATAACCTGTATTGAGGTGCTTGTCTTCTCAATGAGGGTGGGTGGGGAGAGAGGAAGGGAGAAAATTTGGAATCCAAAGTTTTCAAACAAATGTTAAGAGAAGGTGGGGGAAGATACAAGGGAGGGCAGATTCAGGGAAAGGGTATTCAGAATGCATGCTATCTTGCAGTTGGGGGAGGGATGAGATGGGGAGAAAATTTGGATCTCAAAATCTTGCGGATGTGAATGTTGAAAACTAAAAATAAAGAAATTAATGAAAAAATAAAAATAAATAAATAAAGATTTTTTGCATTTTAATGATAGAATCATATGATTTTTAAACTTTTATTATTCATGTAATCAGTTATCTTAATAGTTTTCCTTATGTTAAACCATCCCTGCATTTCTGGTATACTTGACCACAAAGTACAATATTTGTATTTTATTGTTGTAATCTTTTAGCTGATATCTTATTTAGGATTTTTGTATCTATATTCACTAGTGAAATTGATCTATAATTTTATTTTTCTGCTTTTACTCTTCCTGGTTTAAGTATCAGTATCATATTTGATTCATGAAAGGAATTTGCCAGGATCCCTTCTTTACCTACTATACCAAATAATTTATTTAATATGAGAATTAGTTGATCTTTAAGTGTTTTCTAGAATTCACTTATGGGGGGGCAGCCAGGTGGCATAAAGGGTAGAGTACTGGCCAAGGGATCAAAAAGACCTAAGTTCAAATCTGGCCTCAGACTCATGATCCTTGCTAGCTAGGCAAGTCCCTTAACACTGATTGCTTCACCAAACAAACAAACAAAAAACCCCAGAGAAATGAAAGATAGGATTCACTTATGAATCCATCTGGTCCTGTTCCCTTTCTCTTAAGAAGCTCATTTGTGGCCTGTTTAATTTGCATTTTTTTGGAAATATGTCTATTTAGCTATTCTATTTGCTCATCTGCTAATCCAGGCAAGTTATATATTTTAATATCTTTTATTTAACTTAAATTGTTAAATTTGTTAGTGTATAATTGGTCAAAATAACTCCTTATAATTGCTTTAATTTTATCTTCATTAGTGGTACATTTACCCTTTTTATTTTTAATAAGAGTGATTTGGTTTTCTTTGTTCTCTTTTCTTAATCAAATTGATATTGCTTCATTATCTATGGTACCTTTTCTCAAATTTTAGTTACTCTGTTTATCTCTTTTAATTAAATCTGTTTTATCTGCAAGTTTGAGATCATCATTATTACTCCTGTCTTTTTTGCATTAGCTGACACAAATTCTACCCCAACTTTCGATTTTAATTATGTGTGTAACTCTCATTCTTAAATGTGTTTCTTGTAAAGAGCATATTTTAATCCATTCTGTTATCTGTTTCTCTTTTATGGGTGAGTTTATCCCATTCACATTTAAAGTTATAATTACTATTTGTGAATTTCCCTCCATCTTACTTTTACTCACTCTTTTCCTTTTCAGACTCCCTTTTCACCCTCTCCCTGTTACCTTATATTTTACCCTCTTATTCCTTATTTTACCATCCCTCTGAATCTTCTTCCTTCATCTTTTCCTTGTACCCTTCTAATCTTATTCTATACACCCTTTTAAATGTCCCTCCCCCAGGCTATGCCCCAGTTTTCTCAGCTCTGTAGAAGTTTAGAAGACTTCTAAACCTCTCCATATATACACTTCATTTCCCTCTTCAACCCAGATGAAAGTAAAGTTCCAATATTACTAGCCCTCCACCCTCACCAATTAGCTCTGTATTAGTTCTTCTATTCATACCCTGTTTTATGAGATAATTTCATCTTTTTACCTTTTCCTCCACAGTTTTCTTTAGAATCATCCAATCATACACAACTCAGCTACAATCTTTCCTTCAAACTACCTAAGTAATGACAACAGTTTTAAACATACTGCTGACATTTCCACATATCAAAAGTAAACAGTTTATCCTTTATCAGTGCCTTATAATTAGTCTTTATTTCCTTACATTTTTCTGGGTCTCATATGATTTTTTTTCCCATTGAGTACTGGTATTTTTGCTATAAGTACCTGAAAGTCTTTCGATTCATCAAATATCCTTTTTCTTTCATTCTGGATTATACTCAACTTTGTTAGAGAAGTCATTCTTGGATGCAACCCTAGTTCCTTTGCTTTTTGATATATAATATCCCAAGAGCTAAGGTCTTTTAATGCTGAAGCTGCTAGATCTTGTGAAATCCTGATTGCTTTTCCTCACTTTTACATTTTTTTTGTCATTGTTTCTCACAATGTTTTCTCTTTAATCTGGGAATTTTGAAAGCAGGCTATGCCATTCATATAAGTTTTCTTCCTAGGATGTCTTTCTGAGTACCTGAAAGTTATAATAATGAAAAAAGAAACTGGGTACAATATTGTAAGAAATTAAAGTAGAAAGGTAAAGTAGAAATAGAAAGAATCCACTGATCATTACCTGATTGCATCCAGAAATGACTTATCCAGCAAAGTTGAATATAATCCTGAATGAAAAAAAAATAGACATTTGATGAACTGAAAGACTTTCAGGTACTTGTAACAATTCAATGAAATTCAATGGAAAATTTGACATCAAAGATCCAGAAGAAATATAAAGAAATAAAGAATAATTATAAGGTATTGATGAAGGTTAAACTGTTTACTTTTGATATTACATGCAATGGAAGGTGGGAAAATAGCAAATAGTTTAGAAAATGTGTCTGCCTTGATTCCTAACTTATTTGCTGTTTATTGTTTATTTTCAGTATATATTGACAGCATTTTTCACTTGTTACACATATAACACTGCACCCCGAAGGAAAAAAGTTTAGACTGTTTTATCTATCTATGCATCTATGTATCTATCTCTTTACATATGTATATGTATGTTTGTATGTATGTATACAAGCTTATATACATGTTTATATGAACATTTGTGGAATATAATAATATGATAGCGTGTCTTTCAATGTGTAGCTTTCCCTTCAGGGATCATAAAATCATCCTATTGTGAGAGGTCATGGACATAAGAGTGATGGTACAATTGTACTTTGGGGCTAGATCCAAGCAACAATACATCATTATTACTCCACTGAAATAAAACAAAACATTTCTTTAGCATATTCTAAATGTTATGATTTACAAAAAACATCTGTCTTCCAGAGATTTGTTTTCATATTTTGATGCTGCACAGGTCATCCTCCATATATCAAAAAAAATCTTAACATACAAATATTTCCCATTTTATGTCTTTTCATAGCCATATAAAGATGACATTGATATTATTATCCCATGAAACTGAATAGTGAAAATTCTAATTAAATGATAATACTTTTTTCCTCGTATCCCCCTAAAGAGTGATATTTACAAATAAATATTATTTTTGAATGCACAAGTGTTCTTACTTTGGTATTATAATGTTTGTTATTATATAAGCCTAAATGGCTTAAGGGAAAGCAAATATAACAAAATTAACTTGTAAATGTTTAACAACATAATAACATTCTTTTTTAAAATCTGCCTATTTTAAATTATTTATTTTAGCAGTTTAGAATGCTACAAAATCAGAAAATTATTATTAAATACTATTTCACTCCTCAATAGAGAACTGCCTTATAGTTTTGATATTATGATTTTTTTATTTTTCTCTCAATTGAGATAATACCTGCATTTTTTAAATGAATGAAATGTCATGTAAGCATAAAGTGATTTTAAAAATAAAGGTCTTTATTGTTCACTGGACACCTAGAAATATGCTTTCCCTTTGATATTACCTCTAATTTACCCACAAACTGAGGTTCTGAGTTAAGGAGACAGCACAAAGCAGTGGAAAAGGGACTGGATTTAAAGTTAAGACTTGAGTTCCATTTATTGCCTGTATGTCCTTAGACAAGTGACTTAACTTCTCCCAATCTCACTTTCCTTATGTGTTAAAAAAGAAGTTTGGAGAAGATTCTCAGAAGATGGCTGAGTACATCAAAAAACCCCAAGCATTCAAGATTTTGCCCCACAAAAGAGAAAAAAAAAATAGTACCTTAAGGCAAACAAGTGTAGGTAAAAATAAATAAGAATAGGGTCACAACAGGGTTCCTCCTGGGACAATCTAAGAAGATCTGAAGAAAAATCCCAGTAGAGGCTTGGTCCCAATGAAAAGTAAACACCTCTAGATTAGGGTTTCCCATTAACAACAAGAAGGAAGCCCTGAGATTAGCTGATTTTGGAGGCTGCCTTGACCCTAACCGCAAGAGTTTTTGCCCCCAGGACAGTGAGGGGAATTAGGCATCTGAAATGGGGAAGATTGAGGGAACCTCTACTGACAAGGAACATCAGACCCACCTGTGCTGTGGAGAGCAATGGGGGTGAGAAGGAATCAGCACACACCCAGTGAGTGCAGAAACAGTGAGGCAGGATGCCCCTGGCTGTGAGCACTCACAGGAGGCTGGAGGTTTGACTTTGGTTGGAGGCTAGAGGGGAGAACTGAAGATCTGAAGCCAGAGGCACCATCCCTCATATCCCAGCAATATAGGTGATAACAAAAATCCAGCTATTAGTACCAAAAAATGCACAGGAAAAAGAGAAAGAATCCAACCATAGAAAATTATTATAAGCATAGAGAAGACTATGGTTCATCTTCAGAGGAAGATACAGAAGCAAAAAACCCTCTTCTACCCCAAAGAGTAGTGTCAAATGGATACATGCCCAAAAAGAATTGAAAGAAGAACTTTAAAAAGACTTTAACAATGAAATGATAGAGATGGAGGAACAATGAAAAAATATGAACAATCCTAGAAAAACAAGATTATGAAAAGAAAGTCAACCAATTAGAAAAGAAGATTGAGAATCTTAAGGAAGAAAATGACATCTTGAAAATTGGGCAAGTGGAAGCCAGCAATGTTATAAGAGATAAATAAATAATTAAACAAAATATAAAGAATGAAAAAATAGAAGAGAAGGTAAAACATCTTTTAAGAAAAACAAGTGATCTGAAGAACAGGTCAAGAAGAGAAAACATACAAACAATTGGACTACCTAAAAACTATGATTGACAAAAGAATCTTGATGCAATAAAACAAAAAATAATTCAAGAAGATTGGCCTGAAGCATTAGAACAAGAGAGAGGATGTAGAAATAGAAAAAAAATCCATTGATCATTACTTGAAAGATATCCTAGGAAGAAACCCCATAGGAATATGATAATCACATTCTGAAATCTCAGTTCAAGGACAAAATGTTAAGAGCAACAATAAAAAAAAGTTACATACAATGATGCCACAATTAGAATCACACAAGACCTAGTAGTGGAGATAATAAAGGACCACAGGTCTTGGAACACTATATATTGAAGAGCAAAAGAACTGGAGTTCTGGCTGAAATATATAATACCCAGCAAAGTTCAGCATAATCCTGAATGAAAAAAGTAGCCATTCCATCAACTTTATTAAAAAAATAATGTAATAGAAGATTAGACATATAAGAGCCAAGAGAAACATCAGGTAATACCAAAGACTGATTGCAACTGATTCAATAAGGACAGATTCCTTACCTTTTATGTATGTAAAAGGTAAAAGGTATGTCTAAAGATTGTTATTAATAATTTGGTAGTTCATAAGAAAGATTAGGGTAGACCTCAGTATGATATGACTTTAACAAGTAAAAGCATCTAGGAACAGTTAAAAAAGAGTAATTATCTTATCCAACTGAGGTGCAAGAGGAAGAACCAACACAGAGGAATTAGATGGGAGAGAAAGGCTGGAATTTCTGGTAACTTACTTTCATTGGGAATGAATTCAAGAGGGAGCAATACATATATATCTAGAAGAGTATAAAAGTCTTCTAAATTCAGAAAAAAAATAAAACAGTAAGGATATAAGGAGTGGAGAGAGTATGAGGGAGGGATCTCTAGAAAGGAGGTCAAGGGAATAGGTTAAAAGGGGGCAATAGTAGGGTGTTTGATTTATGGGAATGAGAGGATAGGGGAGAGATCCTTGAAGGGGGGTAGGCTAACCAATAGGAGGGAAAGGTAAAACAGATACACACAAACATAAAAAAATGAATTGTTGAATTTGTTAGGGAAAATATATGTCTATGTATGTATGTATGTATGTGTATATATATATATGTGTATGTATATATCTGTCTATATAAATAAATCCACAGTTAATTGTAGCCTTCTTGGTGAGGGGGAAGGAAGAAAAAGAACAAAGTAAAAAGTGCACACAGAGAACAAAAGAAAACTTACGAGGGAGCAAAGATGATAAAAACTCTTAACACAAAGTGTAGTGTTTATCACACAGGCTTTCTTGAAATGAAAGTTTATTGCTTTATGTTTTGAATCCTCTCTTATGTTCTTCTCTTCTCATGACATACTTTTTTTTTCTTTTCTTTGTATTTTAGTTTCAATATTTAAGTTTATGATGTTTCTTTTTCTTTTCTCTGTTCTGTATTTGAGTTCTGGTGTTTAGACCTAAAATAAAAATTAAATAAAACAAGATTTTAGATTAGATGACTCTAAATTTATCATTCTAAGTGACTTGTACAAGATCCAGGTCTTATGAATCAACTCCAGTATTCTTTCCACACTGTATAAGATACCTAAAAAAAATCTTATCGGTATATACTTGGTGAGGGGACATAGGGAATAAAAATTTGTTAAATGACTGCTTTGTTCCATGTACCATGTTAAGTAGTGTCAAAATACTACCTCATTTGTCATAGCAACCCTGAAAGGTAGGTGCTGTTATTATTCTTGTCTTATAATGGAGGAAACTGAAGCAAACCAAGTTTAAACAATTTGTCCAGGATGACACAGCTAGTAAATTTTTGAGTCCAGATTTAGTCACAAGTTTTACTGATTCTGGGACTCTATCCACCATGCCACTTAGCTGCCTCTTAAGTGTAAGATAATTATTTTTAAAATTATAATAATTATGATTACATGTTATAAATTATACATATAAATTATAAAATAATAATATATGTGGCTATATACACATACATGTATGCAAGTGTATAAAATACAAATTTTTATATATCTATAACTGTCTATCTATAAAACATTTTAATCTGGATCAAGAAAAAATTATGCATGTATACATATATTGTATACACATAAAATAATGCAAGCAGATAAAAAGGAACATTCAAATATCATGGAGCCACTGTCATTCACACAAGTTTAGAAGCTTCCATGTAAAAGGATGGGTGAGTTTACAATAATCATATTTTGGAAGGAAAAGGATTTAGAATTACGACAAAGATTAATCAACCCAGCAAAATTGAATATAAACATGCAGGGAGGAAATAAACATTTAATGGAATAGAGGAGTTTCAGGTATTCATGATGAAAAAACCATTGTTGAATATTGAATCTGATATTTAAAAATAAAACTCAATAAAAGCATAAAAATGTAAACATGAAAGAGAATCCATAAGAGACTTAATAAGTTTACATTATTTACATAGCTATATGGGAAGACAATATATATAACTCCTAAGAGCTTTATTATCATTAGAGCAGTTGCAATGAGTTTACATAGACAGAGGGTTTGGGATTACAGGAAATACATTTGAAAAAGAGGGATACACATATATATAAAAGTAAAAGGCTGGAGTTAAATATATTATTCTTCAGCTGAAGTTAAAAAAAAGAGAAGGGCTAGAAATCCTGATCTCAGACAAAGCAAAAACAAAAATAGATCTTATCAAAAGAGATAAGGACAGAAGCTACATCTTGCTAAAAAGCACCATAGACAATGAAGTAATATCATTACTAAAAATATATGCACCAAATGGTATAGAATCCAAATTCTTAGAAGAGAATTTCAGGGAGTTACAGGAAGAAATAGACAGCAAAACTATACTAGTGGGGGACCTCGAATTCCCCCTCTCTGAACTAGATAAATCTAAATGCAAAATAAGCAAGACCGAAGTTAAGGAGGTGAATAAAATATTAGAAAAGTTAGGTATGACAGACCTCTGGAGAAAATTGAAAGAGGATATGAAGGAATATATTTTTTCTCAGTGGTACATGGCACATACACAAAAATTGACCATGTACTAGGTCATAAAAACCTCACAATCCAATGCAGAAAGGAAGAAATATTAATTTCATCCTTTTCAGATCATGATGAAATAAAACTTATATGTAATAAAGAGCCATGGAAAGATAGACTAAAAAATAATTGGAAACTCAATAATCTAATTCTAAAAATGATTGTACCAAACGGCAAATCATAGAAATAATCAATAGCTTCATTCAAGAGAATGCCAATAATGAGACAACATACCAAAACTTATAGGATGCAGCGAAAGCAGTTCTTGGGGAGGTTTTATATCTCTAAATGCTTACATGAATAAAATAGAAACAGAGGACATCAATGAATTGGGCATACACCTGAAAAACTAGAAAAAGAACAAATTAAAAATCCTCAATTAAACAACAAATTAGAAATACTGAAAACCAAAGGAGAAATTAAGAAAATTGAAATTAAGAAAACTATGGAACTAATAAATAAAACTAAGAGCTGGTTTCATGAAAAAAAAATAAAATAGATAAACCCTTGGTTAATTTAATTAAAAAAAAGAAAGAAGAAAACCAAATTACCAGCATCAAAAATGAAAAGAGTAAATCCACCACCAAGGAAGAGGAGGAGGAGGAGGAGGAGGAGGAGGAGGATAAATAGAAGAAAATATCATGGAAAAAAATGCAGAGTTTCTAATTATGTCAATGAATGTGAACAGGATGAGCTCACCCATAAGAGAAGTGGAAATAAAAATGGATTATCAACCAGAATCCAACAATATGGTGTTTACAAGAGACGCACTTAAACAGAAGATGCAGTTAAAATAATTGTCTGGAACAGAATCTATTATGTTTCAGCTGAAGCTAAAAATAAAAAAAAGTAGGGTCAACAATATCAGATAGTATAAAAGAGTATTGAAAGAGATAAGCAGGAAATCTACAATTTACTGAAAGGTACCATAGATAATATCAAAAAATTTAGAGCAAGTTTCTCTGATAAAGGCCTAGTTTCTCACATATACAGGGAATAGAGTCAAATTGATAAACATAAAAGTCATTCCCCAATTGATAAATGGTCAAAAGATATGAACAGGTAGCTTTCAAAAGCAGAAATTAAAGCTTTCTATAATGTTCTAAATTATTACTGATTAGAGAAATTCAAATGAAAACAACTTTACATGCCACCTCAATCTACCAGAAATTACAATCACTGGAGGGCATGTGGAAAAGTAAATATGCTAATGAATTGTTGCTGAAGTTGTGAACTGCTCCAACAATTCTGGAAAGCAATTAAGAGTTATGTTCAAGGAGTTACAAAACTATATCTACCCTTTGACACATTGATACTATTAGTAACTGATCAAAGAAAAAGAGAAAGTGCTTATATGTACAAAAATATTTATAGAATCCTTTTTGTAGTGGCGAAGAATTGGAAATTGAAGGGTTGCTCATCAATTGGCAAATGGCTGACAGAGCAATGGAATATTTTACTTTAATAACTGATGAAGAGGATGGTTTCAGAATAGAATGGGAACTGCAATATGCGACAATATACAAAGTGAAGTGAACAGAACCAGGATATCACTGGACACAGTAATAGTAATATAAAAATTATGATGCAGTTTAAAGATTACATACTTTGATCAATACAATTATCCAAAATAATTCTGAAGGATTCTAGATGAAAAATTCTATTCACCTCCAGAGATATAACTGATAAATTTTGAGGACAAAAAAGTATGATATTATGATTTTATTATTCTGATTTTTTAGTGACATAACTAAAAAGGCAATATGTTTTCCATGATTTCATGTATTTAAATGATATTATGTTACTTGCTTTCTCAGTGGGAAGGAGAAGGGATAAAAAAGGGAGAGAATTTGGAATGCAATTCTTAAAAAAAGTGTTAAAAATAAGTGGTATATGTGTGTATATACATTTATATATAATGCATACACATGTATACATACACATATATAAACATATACATACATATATACCGACATATAGCCAAATGAAATCAGAAGAGCGAACTGCAATTCAAAATTACTAGAATTAGAGTCAGAAGATCTGCGTTTATACTCTGCCTCAGCTAACTATAATATGGTTGAGATTTTGGCAAATGACATCATCTCCTGACCTCAATTTCTTTATTTATGTAAGGAGATAAATTTGATTAACTCTTCTGGTAAATCAGTATGCTTGACAGTGAAAGTAGCTGTATGTGTTTTTGGGCAAAAAGTACGAACATTTAAGATCTGTTTAAACACAGCCTAAGGGATATATTAAGTTGTATCTATTGAAGCTTTATGGAGCTTCAGCCAGATATTTAAGGTTTTCAGCAATGTCTATGTCAAATTCTCAAATTGGTCATGCTGGATATTGACATTTATTAAGTATCCATGGCACATGGTTTTGAGGTAGGTGCCTTAATCAAGAAAAGACTGGATCCTTGCCCTTAGGAAATATGTGTGCTTCCATGAAGAAGAATTGCACATATCTATGCATATTGATGTAGCAAAGTGCTATATTTGGTTATATCTTTTTCTCTATTTTTTTGTCTTTATATCCCTAATGCCTACTAGAGTTTACTACTTGTAAGTGGTGCTCAATAAGTAGTTGCTTAGTGAATAAATTTTAATAAAGTTAATGAATGAAACAAAGGAACAATTCTTAATATTTATCATAATCAAAATAAGTAGCAAGTGGAATGACTGGTAATAGTAATAATAGTAGTAGAAGTTGGAGTAAGAGTAATATTCCCTGGTGACCCAGCCCCTTTTCTGCTTACTGTAATATGTTGTTTTCCTCCATTAGATTACAAGCTCTTTGAGGATTGGAAGTCTTTTTTTTCTTATTTATATTTTTGGTGCTTAACACAGGGCATGACACATAGTAGATGTTTAATAAATCCTAACTCAATTGAAATGAATTAAATTGAATTGAATTCAACCAACTATTAGGTAATCATTAGCATCTTCCTTATCCTGCCTGCTACTGAAATTTTCTCAAAGATGATTTCAGTACACCTACAGAATATGAATTAATATGCTAATAGCTAATATGCTAATTAAATAAACAATTAATTTGTAATTAAATTACAAAAGACATTTGCTCTCCATATATACCTTAGGCTTCAGAATAAAAAAAATGAGAAAAACAGCATTATAAGTTTGGGTATCCATGGAGTTAATCAAATAACTACTTTATTCCATTTAAAATAAATAGCAAGTTGCTAAACTCTGCTACTTTTTGTCAAATGAGAAGAATCAGAGATGTGAACTTGTATGAATAATGCCTATATATCTATATTAAATCAATCAATCAATCATAGATTTTGTAGTAAGTGCATAAATTCATTATAAATTTAAATGTCCTTGAAAGCGATTGGAAAAAAATGAAATTATTCCTACAGGAAATGTGTTCAGATTAGTAGAGGACAGATATTATACCCTGTTGGTATTGTATAAAATAGCAATTCAGTTTTGAACCCAGGGATTCAAATAACAAGAAGCTTACAATGGAAGCCTTTCAGCTAAGGCCCTAAAAAGGGAAACATTCTAGGAAGGGAAGAAAAGAAGATGGAGCTAGTCTTGACTTTGGCTTTGGTCACCCTCACTAACTACCTCAATGAGAGTTGGACCTTGTAAACTCTGGAAAGTTAGAGGATTTGGGGATGATGTTTAATACACGTTGATCAGCTAAATATATATCTTCATTGGGAATATAAACTAGACACCATTTGGAGATGTGGCTTCAAGGATCTACAATGAGTCCAGAAGAAAAGATACATGAAGAGAAACATGTATCCTCCACACAGAGGAGGGGGAGGGAAAGAATTTTCAGAAATTAAAAAAAAGTTTTTGTTTTCCTTCACCACAAGTGTTTTTTAAGTTTGAGTCCATTTTTTTCACTTGACTCTGTGTACACTTATGTTATAGTATATCAGGATTTCTTTTTTGAAAAGGGTGTTTCATATGCCAATGGTTATTACTATGTAACTTTATTAAATATTCTTTTCTAAAATATGTTTAAGTCCGGCTGATATAATAATATCTATTGATTACCATTGCCTGAAGCACAAATTGGGTATTTTGAGCTATAGTTTTAGGAAAACATCACTTAATCGCTTAGGGCTATCATCTACAACCCTGAAGTAAGATACAATACCTAATTTCTGAGGACTTAGTCTACCAGTGTAAGTATGAGTTTGGAGCATAGTAAAAACAAAAACAAAAATAAAAAAAAACCTGCACTATAAGAGGATAGCAAATTGTTCCAGGACTGTCTCTGAATTCCACCAAATAACAAGAATATATACATATATATGTACACACATATATGTATATATGTGTGAATATATATTATATATATCATAAAGCTTGTATAAATGAGACTTGAGAAGAAAAAAATCAGGATAGATAAAATTTCCAAAGAAAGGTAACGTAAAAAAAAAATACCTTTGGTTGCCTTTGCATTCAGCAGTTCAGCAAATCAAAAATGCTATTTGAATCAAATGTGAAATATAAACTGTATATAACATTAATATAATGAAAATGATTGAAAAAATTCTTACATTAAAGTTGGCTACGGAAATTCTACTAGTCTCAAAAAGTCAGAAAGTTTTGGGGCAGGATGAAATTTATAGTTACTGACTTAAGGGCTTCTAAGTGGTCCAGTAGAGTCTAGCAAATCAGGTTCTACCTTGATGGAAGCATTATGTAAACTTTCTCTATAGAAGGAATTACATATTTATGTTAAAATATAATACTCCATCTTTCCTAGTATAGTGAATTTACAGCCTAATACAATTTATATAATAAAATCACAATTTATATTGCCCCAAAATTTTATAAATATTTGTTAATAATGTCTTAGTGTAGGAACAAAAAGTGCACACTAATATAATTTCTGGGATATAAAGGTAAATCCATTATCATTTGGGTCATTTTTTGAAGAATCCATCTAAAAATATTATAACATTTATGCTTTTCACTCAACTGTACACTGACGGCTTAGTCATGTAATACAAAAATGTAGAATAGACGTTAGCATAGTAATAACAAGTGTATTTGATGAAAACCCTTCTCTATTTAAAACAAAACAGAAAAGAAAAAAGAAACATGCAAAAAAATAAAAATGTCAAAAGGCTTCTAGGATAATAGAGAAGATGGCGGAGTAGAGAAGCACTCAGCCAAGCTCTCCCAACATTCTTCTCTAAACAATTTTAAAATTATGTCTCAAATTGACTTTTGGAGTGGCAGAGCCAGCAAAAGGTCAGAATGAGGCATTGTTTTTAACCCAAGAAAATATCAGAGGTTGGGAAGAAAGATCTGTGCCACAGGGGTGGAGGATGGCTGGGAAACTATGTGGATGAGAGACCAGTGGTGGGAAAAGGTGGTGGTGACAGAAACAGCAATATCTTTTGGAACTCTCAGGCCATAGAAAATAAAAGGACCTGACATGGGGTCAGAGAAAGGTTACAGGAGTACCCTGTGCTAGTACTTGATGCAAGAACAGACATTGTTTAGCAATTTCATTGCCTATTCCCACTTCTGGATCACAGTTTAAGGATAAAGCAGAGTGATTTCAATGAAGACATTAGGCTAGAGTGGGAAGCCTGAGGGGAAACTATTTTGAACTTCATTGCCTATACACACCATAGTTCAAGGGTGGAATGGAGCACTTTCAGTCAAGACAGAGTAGGTGCCCTGAGGGTAGTATCATTTCTAGTCCAAAAGGTCAGGGACACTGAATAACCATGTAATTTTCAGAACTAAGAAAGTAGAGACCCTGAGGAATTATATTGATTGCAAACAACAGGGATGAGGGGCTTTTCGTGGGAAAGTATCAGAATGCAGACAAAGAGAGCATTGACCACACCTCTCCAAAAACTTGAATTTGACACAAACCCAACAATAACTCTTGGAAGTGCAAAAAAAAATCAAAATCAAATGATATCGGTAGAAGAAAAATTAAGTAAAGAAATTAATGTAATGAAATAAAATCATGAAAAGACAATTAACAGGTTGGAAAAATGCTGAAGAAAATAACACTTTCCTTAATGATTATGTACCAAAAGTTTAAATTTTAAATAAAATATTACCAAAGAGATTACTTGCAATGTATTTCAAATATCATACTCCACAACCAGGTGTGAATTACACCAGGAATTTAAGGTATTCCTTACTTATTTAAATAATGTCAAAATGGATAAATGAATGAGATATAAGGGGTGATATCATAAGTAAATTAGAAAAGCTTGGAGCAATTATACCTATTAGATCTAGAATAAAGGAAGAGTTTATGACCAAACAACTGATAGAAGGGATTATGAGAAACAAAATAGATCATTTTGATTAAAACAAATTAAAAAAGGTTTTGAACAAACAAATCTAAAGCAGTCAAAATAAAAAGAGAAAAAACAGGAAATTGGGGAAAACATTTTTAGTATATTTTTTATGAGAAAGGCCTCATTTCTCAATTATATAAGGAAGTGAGTTAAATTTCTAAAAATAAAAGCCATTTTTTGAATTGATGAATGGTCAAGTGATATAAACAGGCAATATTCAGTGACATGAAAATATTATAAATCACTACTGTTTAGAGAAATGCAAATTAATATGACAGAAAAAGAAAGTGACAAACGCTCAAGAGTTTGTAAACCTATGTATTGTTGGTGGAATTGTGAACTAGTCCATCCATTCTGGAGTACCATTTGGAATGATGCTTAAAGAGCTATAAAACTATGGATACCCTTTGACTCAGTTGTATCACTACTAGGTCTGTACAAAAAAAATCAAAGAAAATGGAAAAAAAAAACTACTGGTACCCAAATATTTATAGTAGCTCTTTTTGTAGTGGATAAGAATTAAAAATGGAAGGGAGGCCTATCAGTTGGGAAATAGCTAAACAAGTTGTGGCATACAGTTTGTCATAACAAATGTTGAGGAGGATGGTTGCACAAAAAACTGGGAAGACTTGTATGAACTCTAGCACAGTGAAGAGAGCAGAATTAGAATATTACAGACCATATTAGTAATACTGTGGAAATCATAAATTATGAAATACTTAGCTACTCAGATCAAGACACTGATTCAAAGCAATCCAAAGGACCAATGTTGAAAATACTATCTACCTCCAGAGAGAGAACTGAAAAACTTTCAATGCAGATTGAAACATATTTGTTCCTTTTTAAAAGTGATTGATTAATTTATTTTTAGCTTTCAACATTCACTGCCATAAGATGTTGAGTTCTAAATTTTCTCCACTTTTTGCCTTTCTCCATCCACAAGACAGCATGCAACCTGATATAGACTGTATACAAACATTCATATTAAAAAGATTTTCACAATAATCAGGTTGTAAAGAAGAGTCCGAAAAAATGGAAGGAACCACAAGAAAGGAGAAAATGAGTGAGAGAGAGAAAGAGAGAGAGAGAGAGAGAGAGAGAGAGAGAGAGAGAGAGAGAGAGA